>NC_048437.1:8306302-8491302 GCF_004353265.1 Vitis riparia
TGAACAAGATAGAGTCTATGATTTTCTTCTTGGGTTTAACCCAGAATTTGATCAAGTGAGAATCCAGATTCTTGGCAAGCAGGAGGTTCCATGCTTTAATGAGGTGGTGGCATTGATTTGAGGCGAGGAAAGCCGAAGGAGTGTTATGCTTGAACCACAAACCTTCGATGGATTAGCCCTAGTTGCAAAAACAGAATATTCAGAGCAAGGAAAGAATGATCTGCCTAAACACTTAGGTAGAGACAATCGGTGGAAGGAGAACAAGGACAATCTCTGGTGCACCTATTGCAAGACACCAAGGCACACAAAAGAGAAGTGTTGGAAGTTGAATGGTAAACCACCAAGTCGTGAATGGGGAAACCGTGGAGAGCAGCAAAGGCCTCAAGCACACATGGCAAAGCAGCCCAAAATTGAGGAAAATTCAGCAACAGGCGGGTTCAATAGTGAAGAAATGGAGAAGCTGAGAAACTTGTTGGGATTCCTTGACAAACCTACTGGAACTTGTTCTTTGGCTCTTTCAGGTACACATTCATTCTCTTTTTACATAAATGCCTCACACAGGATTTATGATGACTCTTGGATTATAGACTCCGGTGCCACAGACCATATGACCTCCAAATCTCAACTTTTTCATACCTATACCCCAAGCCCAAGTAACAAGAAAATTGCAGTGGCCAATGGCTCTTTAGCTACCGTTGCAGGTTTCGGAGACATATACATCACACCTACCCTTATTCTTAAAAATGTCCTCCATGTACCAAAATTGTCGGCCAACCTTGTTTCCATTCAAAAGCTTACCCATGATTTTAAATGTTATGCTATTTTTTTCCCTTCTTATTGTGTCTTTCAGGAACAAGGCTTGGGGAGGAGGATTGGACTTGCAAAGGAAAGGAGTAGTCTTTACCACCTTGAATCATCTCAGAAAACTAGTAATAATTTTTTTTTTTTTTTTTGATAAGTAGAAGGATATGCATTAAAAGAGAGGCGAAACGCCACAAAGCATACAGGGAGTATACAAGGCGGCTAGGGCCTCAAAAAACAAAGACAAAAAGAATCACCTCCCCTTAAGTGGATGCTACCCACTCCAGGAAACCTATAAAGGAGAAAGCCTCCTCACCTAAATACAATTTGACCCAACTCCACAAATTACAGAGAAAAAAATTCTTTAACTTCTGAATATTCAACACACCCCCCTTAAAGGCTAATCTATTCCTCTCCATCCAAACCGTCCAAAAAATACACAACGAAATGGAGTCCCAAATCTTTTTCCTTTTCTTCCCCACAAACGAGCCCCTCCAGCTAATTAAGACCTCCTTTACAGATTCTGGAAAGACCCATTTGACATCTACTAGCCCAAGGACAATATCCCACAAAGCTCTAACCACTGTACAATGTATAAGGATATGATTTACATTTTCTTCTTCACACCCACACAAAAAACAACAATTCGGAAGTTGCACCCCTCTTCTTTGAAGTCTATCCAAAGTAAACACCTTCCCCCACGCCGCCTCCCATGCAAAGAAGATGACTTTAGTTAGCACCCTAGCCACCCAAATACTTCTTGAAGGAAATCCTGTATTATTAGAATTGGTCAACAAACTATAAGCTTCCTTGACCCTGAACTGACCATTTCTTCCTTGCCTCCAAAAGACTGAATCTTCCTCCAAAGAAGGCCTATGACCCCTCAGCATATGGAGTAAATCCCCAACCATATCTAGCTCCCAATCATTAAAGTCCCTAAAAAAATTTAGATTCCAACCTCCTTGACCAGAATTTTGGTCCCACATTTCCTCAATCATTGAGCTCCTTTGGACAGCCATGCTGAAGAGGTGGGGAAAACAATGGGACAGTGCTGTATCAATACACCAATTATCTGTCCAAAATCTGATCTTGTTGCCCTCCCCAACTCGGAATATCATGTTATCTCAGCACCAATCTGATTCTTTCCAAATCTCCTTCCAACCCCTACTCCAACCGCCCCATTAGCCTTCTTTGGCCTCCATCCAAGACCCTCTTACCCATACTTCACCTTAATCACTTGTTTCCAAAGATTATCTTTGTCACAAGCATACCTCCATATCCACTTGCCAAGTAAAGCTTTGTTCAACATGGCTAGCTTCCTAAGGCCTAGCCCACTCTTTTCCTTGTCTGTACAAACCACCTCCCATTTAACTAGATGAATTTTCCCCTCCATATTTCCCCCTCCCCACAGAAAGTCCCTTTGCACTTTCTCTAGCCTTCTAGCAACAATCTTGGGCATTCTGAAGATGGACATTTGATAGATTGGCATGCTACCAAAGTACTTTTTATTAAAGTGATTCTTCCCCCTTTAGAGATATATTGTCGTTTCCAAAGCGCAAGTCTCCTCCTTACTCTCTCTTCCACCCCATCCCATATATAAGGAGCTCTATTAGGAGCCCCTAGGAGAAGACCCAAGTACTGAGAGGGTAATGACCCCACCCTGCAGCCTAACTCAACAGCCAACTCTTCAATCTCCACCACCTCTCCAACTGGAATAATTTCACTCTTGGCTAAGTTAATCCTTAGTCCTGAAGCTGCTTCAAACCAGAGTAAAATCCAACTTAAGCGAGTTAGATGCTCCTTACTAGCCTCACAAAACACAATTGTGTCATCAGCAAAAAACAAATGGGAGATGTTCAAAGGGGATCTACTACCACCCTAATGTTACACCTTGATAAAAATCCCCCCTCCACGGCTCTTCTAATTAGAACATCTAGCACTTCCATTCCCATAACAAAGAGATAAGGAGATAGGGATCTCCTTGTCTAAGGCCCTTAGTGCTAGGGAAAAAGCCAGTTGGCACCCCATTAACCAACACTGAGAATTTGACTGAGGATAAGCAACTCCACATCCACCCTAACCACTTAGGCCCAAATCCCATCTTTTGCAGAACCTTCATCAAAAACTTCCAATTGATGCTGTCATAAGCTTTTTTTATGTCCAATTTGCAAATAAGGCCTTTTTCTTTTCGTTTCTGCCACGAGTCTATCACTTCATTTGCAACTAAGGAAGCGTCAAGAATTTGTCTTCCCCTCACAAAGGCATTCTGAGAAGTGGAAACCACCTTTCCAACCACTTTCTTCAGTCTGTTAGCTAACACTTTAGCCAATAGCTTGTAAAGCCCCCCTAGAAGACTAATAGGTCTAAAATCTCCAAGGTCCTCTGCCCCACTTTTCTTGGGAATCAAAACCAGAAAAGTATTGTTGAGGCTCTTGAGGAAGGAGCTATGGTCATGGAAATCCTTGAACATTTTTAGGATCTTCTCTTTAACAAAATCCCAACAACTTTGCCAAAAAGCCATAGTGAAGTCATCCGGACCAGGGGCTTTATCCCCATTCATCTCCATCAAAGCCGCATGAATTTCATCCTCTGTAAGAAACCTCTCCAGATTCTCAGCTTCTTGTTGGCTAATTTGATCAAACTGAAGCCTCCCAATGTCCGCCTTCCACCCCGTATCTTCTGATAGCAGCTGATAAAACGCATTAGCAATTCCTTCCCTAATCTTCTACTCCTCTGATAGCCATTCCCTATTGATCTTAATTTTGTCCAAGGAATTGTTTCTACAGTGGGCGCTTTCCATAAATCATTTGTCGTTGTCTTTTCTCAATTCCTCAAATAAAGATACCATTTGGTTGTATCACCTACGTCTAGGTCATCCATCTTTTAGGGTTTTAAAGGTCATGTTTCCTCATTTGTTCCAAGGATTAGATATTTCTGAATTTCATTGCGAAACTTGTGAATTGGCAAAACATACTTGTGTATCTTTTCCTATTAGCAATAAAAGAAGTTCTCATCCTTTTCATTTGATTCATGATGACATATGGGGTCCTTCGACTATACCTAATGCTTCTGGGGCTCGTTGGTTTGTATCCTTAATTGATGACTGCACTTGGGTTACATGGATCTCTCTTCTTAAACAAAAATCTGATGTTAGCATTGTTATACCTAATTTCCACTCAATGGTTCAAAACCAATTTAGGGTTAAAATAAAAAGCTTTAGGACAGACAATGCTAGAGATTACTTCAACCAAATTTTTTCACCCTATTTTCAATCACAGGGCATTCTCTATGACTCATCATGTGTTAACACACCCCAACAAAATGGGGTAACCAAGAGGAAAAATTGGCATTTTCTCAACACAACTTGAGCCTTACTCTTTCAAGGGAATGTTCCTAAGTCCTATTGGGGGGAAACTGTTATTACTGTCACATACATGATTAATAAAATTCCCTCACGAGTGTTAGACAACAAAAGCCCCGTAGAGATACTTAAGAGTTTCTATCCACACTTCAGAACCTCAAATGGGCTCACTCCCTAGGGTATTTGGGTGCACTGCATTTGTTCATGTCCACAGCCAACATAGAGACAAGCTAGACCCCCGAGCCATAAAATGTGTCTTCCTTGGTTACTCATCCACTCAAAAAGGATACAAGTGTTACAATCCCTCAACCAGAAAATTTTACATCTCTGCAAATGTCACCTTAACAGAAAATAAACCTTTTTTCCCTAAGTCCTCTATTCAGGGGGAGATTTCAACGATGGAAGATAGTCCTTGTGAGTCCTTTGAACCTCTTGACCTTCCTCATGTCTCAACCCATGGTGATGAAGAACCTGAGTCATCCGAGTCAATCACACCTAAGTCACCCAATTTTACCACTAAACATGTGTCATCCCCTGTTCCAGCCAGTGTCACTCGCAATTTTCCACAGTTTCCTAAGGTGTATTCAAGGGAAAAGGTCATTCCAGAACAAAAGCAAGTCCAAGAATCCAACTCAGACCCTGGGAATGAAATCACGGTAAAATCAAACCCACCTTTACATACACAACCTGGTGAAACTTTCACTGACTCAACAGATAACCTAGACCTATACCTTTCCATTGTTGTCAGAAAAGGCACCAGAGAATGCACTAACCGACCACTCTATCCACTATCACACTATGTGTCTCTTAAGCACCTATCACCAGCCTACAAGAATTTTATTGTGAGTCTAAACACCACTATCATCCCTAACACTGTTTCTGAGGCATTGACAAAAAAGGAATAGAAGGATGCTATGAGAGAGGAGATGAATGCATTAGAAAAGAATAAAACATGGGAGATTGTTGAAAGACCGAAAGGGAAAAACATTGTTGATTGCAAGTGGATTTTCACACTAAAATATAAGGTTGATGGATCTCTTGAGAGACATAAAGCAAGATTGGTAGCCAAAGGGTACACTCAAACTTATGGAGTTGATTATCAGGAAACTTTTGCTCCAGTTGCAAAAATGAATACTATAAAAATCCTGTTGTTACTGGCTGCCCACTACAATTGGCAACTCCTATAATATGATGTTAAGAATGCATTTCTTCATGGTGATTTAGATGAAGAGATTTACATGAGCATCCCACCAGGATTTGAGGGAAACACAGGTAACAAGGTGTGAAAGCTGAAAAAGGCCCTTTATGGGCTAAAACAATTTCCTAGGGCTTGGTTTGGGAGATTTGCAAAAGTCATGAAAGAGTCTGGGTACAAACAAAGCCAAGGTGACCACACTCTCTTCATTAAGCACTCGGCTACAGGGGGAGTAACTGCTCTTCTAATCTATGTTGACGATATCATAGTAATTGGAAATGATGAGAGAGAAAAGCATGAAGTGAAGCAGAGATTAGCAACAGAGTTTGAGATAAAGGAACTAGGGAAACTGAAGTACTTCCTCGGTATTGAGGTGGCATATTCCACACAAGGGATCTTCATCTCTCAACAAAAGTATGTGACTGATCTATTGGCAGAAACAGGGAAGATTGGGTGTAAACCAGTCTTTACCCCAATGGATCCAAACCACAAGTTGGGAGAAGCTAAAGAAGAACCAGTGGTGGATAAAAGAATGTACCAGAGGCTGGTTGGTAGGCTCATAAACCTTGCTCACACTCGGCCAAACATCGCCTACTCGGTGAGCATGATCAGTCAATTCATGCATGATCCAAGAAAACTTCATCTTCAAGCTGCTTACAGGGTGTTGCATTACTTGAAAGGCAACACCGAGAAAGGAATTTTGTTCAAGAAGAACAATACTCTTGCGCTAGAAGCATACATCAACGCTGACTATGCAGGTTCCCTAGTGAATCGAAGATCAACTACAGGGTATTGTACTTTTCTTGGAGGTAATCTGGTAACATGGAGAAGTAAAAAGCAGAATGTGGTAGCAAGGTCGTCTGCAGAATCAGAGTTTAGGGTCATGCTCAAGGGTTGTGTGAACTACTTTGACTGAAAATTATACTAGATGATTTGAGAATCAAGTGAGATGGTCCTATGAAACTCTATTGTGACAACAAGTCAGCTATCAATATTGCTCATAACCCTATACAACACGATAGGACAAAACATATTGAGATTGATAGGCATTTCATCAAAGAAAAATTGGAGGAAGGAGTAGTGTGTATGTCCTATGTTCCATCATAACATCAATTAGCTGATATCCTAACAAAAGGGCTGAACAGTTCAATGTTTCATGATCTTGTATTCTAGTTGGGAATGGAAGACATCTTTCCCTCAGCTTGAGGAGGAGTGTTAAGCTGTAAGTAGAATAGGAGAATTATTTTTCTATTATGTTAATTTCCTATTTCTGTAAATAGATAGTTTCATAATTTAGGAATAAGTTAGTTTAGGAATAAGTTAGTTTCCTATTATGTCTCTTGTTTCCTATTTCTTCTCTTGTAATCTCTTATATAAACTGTGTGTATAGTGAATCTAATATACAGAACTTATTATTTTTCATCTCATATTTCGTGTCAAGAAACAAAATTCAACAAAAATTATTACAACAAGAATTTTCAAAATAACCACATTCTGCAAAGAAACTTACTACCCATGACTTACAATCTTACATCTGGTGATAACTGAAGTGACAATGAAATATCAAGAAATGGACAACAAAAAGAAAAACGTGAAAGCATGTAAACATGGTCCATTCTGACATAGCAAAAACCAATACATAATAAAAAGCTATCTTTTTGGGTAAGGTGCTTAGTAGGAGGAGAGGTCACCTAACCATGTGGATGGTGGGATGTTGAGGTTTGAGAGAAAAGTAAAGCAAATTGAGAGGCGGCAGACCCAAGGAATCAAAGCCCCAAGAAGAGAACTCGGGAATACCCAAAGGTGTCCAGAATAAGGGCTTAAGAGCTCTGGAGTTGTTGTACCATCAATGAGCCCTCTTGGGCCTTTTATATAGGAGTCCAACCAAACAAGCTAGCAGATTGGTACACACCTAACAATTAAAGGCCTGCAAAGCCTTGGGAACAAGGAAGTATAGGCCTGCACATCATCCTAAGATAGCATGTTACACTTTGTCATTAACATGTGTCCTTCAGGTACTAACAGGTCCCTTTTTATCTCTATCTCATTGACATGGTCTTGATACATATCTATCCCCATCTAAGTGAGTCTTCTAATCTAGCCACCAAGTTCATGCTAGACACCCTCTATATCACAAGCAAGCATAATAGCATAAATGTTCTACAACCAAAAAGGGCAATTTAGAGGGAGTGTGAGGAGGTTATTAGGTTATTAAGAGATGGCCATGTAATGAGGCCAGACCAGGGGAGAAACCCCTACCTCAACAATTTGAGGAGAATCCTTTAGAGTATGGGCATTTCTTTTGGCCTAATAAACAATAAAGGGACCCCTACTACCTTAGCAAAACTAATACACCTTACCTCAGTAAAAATGGGGGAACCCACATCTTGGAGAAGAAAAGGAAAATCTTTCTTTGGTG
Organism: Vitis riparia; assembly: GCF_004353265.1. Classification (NCBI taxonomy): domain Eukaryota; kingdom Viridiplantae; phylum Streptophyta; class Magnoliopsida; order Vitales; family Vitaceae; genus Vitis; species Vitis riparia. Next base: position 8,314,079 of record NC_048437.1, read on the forward strand.
GAGAATATGTCACCAAAAAATCATCCCACCTAGAGGTGGCAAAGAAGCACCTCTTCTGCACTGGATCCAAACTGCCTTAGCCACTTCCCCCTTGCCTCTACAACCCCATCCACACAAAAAACACATTTGAGAGGGGCCACTTCCACACACTTCTCAATTGATGACCATCCTATCGAAGGGCTTTCACAGGAATGGTTACTAGAACAACAACAATGCTCCTTGATTTGCTTGCCAGAGCCTTCCAACCCCCTGGAATACCCCTTCCTTATGGAAAGATTAAGGAGAATCTCTTCCCCTCTATGGACAATACAGACCACTACAAACAACCACCCACATTATTGTTTCAAAGTTCCAGCTTAAAAAACTCTCTTCTCTTCCTTCCACTCCATCCTAAAGAGCTTTTGGTACTACTGTCATAGGTGGCAAAGAAGCACCCCTCCCGTGCTGGATCCAAACTACCTCAACCAATTCCCTCTTGCCTTTGGAATCACAACTACATAAAAAACACCTTTGAGAGGGGTCTCTTCTGCACACCACTCAATTGATGAACATCCCCCCAGGGCATCTTCACAAGAATGGTTACTAGAGCAACACTGATGCTCCTCGATTTGCTTGTCAAAGTCTTCCAACCCCTTAGAATACCCCTTCCTCCTGGAAAGATTAAGGAGAATCTCTTCCCTGCTACCGACAATACAGACCGATGCAAACAACTACATGCATTATTGCTTTGAAGTTCCAACTTAAAAACTCTACCCCTTCCTTTCACTCCATTCAAAAAGGCTTATGGTATTATTGTCACAACAAAGTTCAACCCCCTTCAACAACATAGCAAGGCCTCTCTGACCTAAGAGGAAAGACGTCATCCCTTCTCCACAAGTAGACTAACTTCCTTGCCTTTAACCATCTCCTTCAAAATCTCAAAGGGCTTCGATTCCACCCCATACCAACACTTCCAGGAGAGCTCCATTATGCCATCATGTTGAAGGTTTCCATTGAAGGTTTCTTTATTATAATAAGGGTTGCCATAAGGAAAAAATCACTTCATGATTTAACTATATAGCCATACTGGGTATGGCCAAAGTGTGCCTACCTTCCAGGTATCTTTTTGTCTAGTCTGATCACATAGCTTACCAGCACTTAACCTGGGCATTGGGTAGGCATCCATGCTAAGGTGCTACCCTAACATAATTCAAGAAGCAATTTAGAGATAAATGTATGGCAAACACATGGAGACACGAGACATGTGGCCTCACAGGAATGGAGAATCATCAACTCCGCACGATGCTAAATCAATGGCAATGTACAGGTTTATAACAAAGGACAACGAAAGAGTACAAAGACATGTTGAATAGGTTGCTCCATGTTCTTTTGCTTCTTAGTGGGAGATGGTAAGGTGCGAAGAACGCTAAACTTTTCCTTCAATAACTATTCACTATTAATGAAACAAAAGTGTCACAATGGTTGATTATGGTAAGATTAAAGGAAAGGATTCGCTAACCTCTACCTTTTATTAGAAACATAAATGGTTGGGAATTTGGGGTAGTTACTGCTCTAATGATCATGATTACTCCTCAAAGTTAATCAAGAAAGGGTGGATACTATAAGATGGAAGCTTAACTCTAAAGGAGACATTTCAACCAAAATCCCGCTCCAAGGCTTTAGCTTGAGGGGTGGAAACCCGATTTATGCAGTCCAAGATCTAACAGTTCCTTCAAAGGTGCGCCCTTCTTTGTATCAGGGCCTATTTGGGACGTGCACTATTTGCAAACAGGAGGACACATCTAACCATCTCTTGATCATTGTTTCGCAACTAGAGAGCCAAGGTCACCCACACCAAAGATGTTGGTGTGACTTGGATCTTCCAAACCAGAAAAAGATTTGTTCTCTAGTTAGCATGGAAAGTTCAAAATGAAAAAAAGGAGGACATTGCGACAATAAGCTCCCCTATGTCTTACTAGATGCATTTGGAAGGAAAAACATGAGTATATTAGATAGGTGTTAAATTCAGAGAGTAGATTGAAAGAAAGGGATATGCAATCCTTATTTCTCGGTCTATGTCTTTTATTGTCCAAGGAGGCTTTCTTTTCTTAACTCCATTGAAGGTTTATCCTGTTTTAGGAGTTTTATGGTACTTTGGCTTCTATTGCTTCATTTTCCTTTTTCTTTTTGGCTCCTTATGCTTAACATGTCTCTTGCATACCTCCAAAGCACTTGGGTTCATCATATGGTCTAAGGAGGTGCCCTTTTTTATCTTATTTATGGCTTATCTTGTTTAGAGTTGTTATAGTCTTTTGTTTTCTATTTGCTTCTTTTTCCTTTTCTCTTTGGCTTTTCTTTTTTTAAACATGCCTCTTATGCTTCCATTGCACATGGATTCACCATTTGGTACTTTTGGTCACAATCTATCCTACTAATAGAAAGACAAATAGAATGAAACAATTAAGTAGTTATATATGCATAATCACAACCTCCATAAAAAGAAAATATTTGTTTACAAGGAAAAAAAAAAAAAAAGATGACTAGTGAAACAATGATGTCTACAAAGCAACACAAAATGCAAATTTTATCCAAAAAATAAAAATTCAAATCAAATTTTAATTGCATGTAATGTAATGACTAGAATTAGCCTAGAGCTATGTCTCATATTAGATGATTGCAACAACGACTTCATGGAAATCAAGAAAAAACAGCTAATGTGGCTACAGTTCCCTCTTGCAATGAAACTATTATGCTTTAAATATCTCAACTGTAGACACTCAGAAGCACAAATATTAGCAATCAAAACCATCAAACATATTCTACCTTTGGTGACTTCCAGATGCCTAATATAATCCAAACAGCCTAAAAGGAGAAGTATTTTGTACAGAACCAACCTCAAGAATAGCAACCACAGCATGACTACTTGTAGGACTATAAGACATACGGACAACAGGAGCACCAATGTCAATGGAAGACACCTTGCTTCCAGTAAGTGCATCAAATTCTGCATACCAAAGAAAAAAAAATGATCATCATATGACACATTTGTTTATAACAGCAAAAGCAAGGATGCACGCATAGATCTCTGTGTGCATTTGTTGAAAAATTTTCTGAATGTACAGTAATACTCAACAGATAATTGTTTACAGTAGACAGTGAGACACATATGTGACTTTTCCAGTCCTGAGAAAACAACTAGATGCCAAAAAACTTCTTCTTTTTTTTTTTTTTTGGTAGACAAAAAAAATTTAAATATCCCTAATTATAGTTCCATAGCAATTCAGGTTCTTTGGGTTTGCTATGTCAAACCCTAGCAATCCTGTCCACACGCTTGTTAATAGGTTTCAGGCATCAACAAGGAGCAATGGTAACAAGAGTTACCTTACATCATCAATCCCTAACAAATTACATCCATCCATACAGCTTTGTTGTATTATAAAATACATCAACATTAGAGTGTTAGATGAGCAATAGCTTATATAGGATTAGCCCAGTTAATAAACATATCCACTATCATTTAACTCAATGTATAATTATCCACCATATCATTCAGCCTAAGTGTAAAAGGTAAAATCTTAGAGATTAATACTCAAATGAAAATCACAGGTGCGACAGTTCAATCAACCAATAACATGAAATTTTCTTCTTCCTTCTTCTGTTAAGGGAAATTGGTCCAAAAATGCAAACTACTAGAGAGATATGATACTTCAACCACTTAAATAATAGGATCAACTCCCCCTATTTTCCTATTATCCTATGCATTCATGAACAATTCATCAACAATGCCTGGGTGTTAAGCTGGAATGAGCACAAAGAAAACAAGTATGGAATTTGGGGAAAGCCCAATGCATGTTGGAACCATAACAACACACGTTTTTTCTTTCTAACTGCTCTACTCGTGCAAAAAAGGACTATGATTCCTTGGAAATTTTGGAAATACTCCTAGCAAGACATTCTGCATAAAGAATAAAAACATAAGGGGCACTTGAATCTCCTTAGCGAATGCCAGGGGAAGGTTAAATAAAAGCTTTAGGACTAGCATTAACTTAGGTGCTTCCAAAGACTAAAAGTCTCTTAATAACAGAAAAAATAAGAAATCTAACTAAAATAATAACGCAAACACAATAAAAGATAATTGCTATTGACCACGAGAATTTAGGAAATGGTTTGAATAAATGCCTATAAAACAAAGAAATTATTCAGTAGCCCACATGAATTTGAGAATATAAGCATTAGGACCAAATCAGCCACGGCAGATCTCGCGGTGAAGGAGTGTTCTGTGTATGGGTTGTCGTGAAAGAAAATTAGAGTCATACCTATGATGTAGTTTCCTATGGCCGCGGCAATGAGTGCCTGACTTGGATGAAATGCGGCCGCGTGAGGCTGCAGCGGCTTTTGACCTCGGCCAACATGGCGCAGATCCAGATGCTGCACCGTCGCCCACTCCATGGATCCTATGCTTTTTCTCCTGTAAAGATCACCAAATGGTGTCGTAGAGGAGGGAGCGATTTGATTCAGATCTATGTGGAGAGATAACAATCTAATGGCGCTGATGTAATTGATGGAAGAGAATTGCGATACCTGATACTTAAATTAACTTCCAAAGGTGGGAGCTCATCTGAACAGCAAGGAAGAAAGGAGAGATCGAGGAAAAAAAGCCAGCTACGGGAAATCGAAGAGGGACGACCCGAAATTGGACTCTTTCTTCTGTGGAAGTGATGAACCTAGGCAGTCCGGCCCAATTACAGGCTTTGCTGATTAAGGCTGGGCCAGTTTAATATTCCAATACCGTGGCCTGCAGTCCAATTTCCTCTGCCCATTTTGAGTGTCGGAAAGGCCGAAAAGAAATGGGCCTCCCCTAGGTTTCCCTTTTCGGACAAAGCTTCTATTACTTGTCAAAAAAGAATTACTTTATGATATATTTGATTGCATATTCACAAGATAATTGAAAGTTAAAGACTTTTCTTTTATTTAATTTTTTTTTGAGAGAATGTTTTACTATTTAAATTTAAAACAAATCTTTTCAGAAAAATAACATAACCTCACAATCATTCATGTAAGGTATAAATTCAAGCCCAATCTTTCAACTTTGATGATGATTCTGCTTATGGACCAATAGTTAAGAGTTGATGTTTAATTTTTTATATGAAACTTATAAGCCCATTATTCAAAATGATAAATATAATTAAGAAGAGGTAGAATATGTGAGTAAATTTGTTGAAACATAATTTTCCAACAAAACCCTCTTTCCATGTCTTCAATCTACAGATATGTGGCAATCTCGTCCATTAACTAACTTCATTCTTCCTACAATCAAAAGGGATATCAAATATGGGTTTTTAAAAAGATTCATTTTTACTCTTAAGGTTAGCACTAAGATTTCAGTACAATATAAGAAAAGAGAAAGAAAGATAGAGATTGAAGAAGCTAGCTATGTGTCACAGACTTAGGCTTTTCCTAAGCTCATGTGCCTTAGACAACTTCAAGACACTTGACGTCATTAAGTCAACCTTCCCCTCGTACTTAGCTAGTTAGGCTAAGTTAGGCACACAACTTGGAAGCTAAGAGAACCGAAGGCAACACTTAAGGAAAAGAAGTTTTTATTACACAAATGATGCTTTACAATGCTTTGGAAGCTCACTTGCTTGATGTCTTGGCCAAATGAGGTCCTCAACTATTTATAAACACCTTAGAAACTCTCTGAAACCTTGGAGGGTTTCTTACAAATCAAGAATTCTCTAGAACATCATAGACAAAAACTATGTACAAGCTATGTACAAGTATATACATGATGTCTTTGGAACTTTCTAGGATGTCATACTCTTCTTATGCCTTCCACCTTAATGTAAAGATGTGTGGACATCTCTAGGCATCTCTAAAACCTTCCACACTCTTCCACTAGTGGATGCTTCCAAGAGATTCTAAAAGTTTCATGCTCCCTATATAAGCCTAAGGGAGGAGGGTCATTTGAAGTAGGGTGTGACATATGTCTTACATTAGCCTCAAGCTAGCCAAACATATATCATGGGGGGACCCCATAGATATTTGACACGTGGAATAGCTCCCTGAGAGGATGGATATCACTAACAAATGTCTATCCATGGTCTCTACGCAATGGTAGTATCTTTATTCCACACACACCATTATGAAGTATTATGACAATGAGATATATATTTATACCTCTTGAGGACATATGAAGGATGAAAAAACAAGATACCTACCCTTTCTATGAAGGGGCAAATAGAAGGCAACGGTGACTTAGTCTCAACCATCTAATAGAATGGGCAATAAGTTAAAAAGAAAGAGAATAGGGTCAATCTCTTAATAATGCACAAGTGAATCCATTCATTACATTATGCTCAAACTATAAAAGGCATATTTTAATTCCTTTAATTTCTATTTTATAAACATTTCTCAAGATATGTTAAAGCAAGAAAATTTTAAAAATTTGTCTTGCTCTCCATTTTTCATCCATATGTCATTATCATGTTTCTACCACATATTACATGTAGGGAATCCCTAAATCTCTTCATTCCCAACCCTGAATCACTTAGGATGCATGCTACCAATCCTAGGACTCCCTAGATCTAATCACAACCAAACAATATGATAATTAAACCATAAATAATATAGATCTAGAGAGAATAAATATCAAACCTATAATCTTGATGTTCTCATATCAATTTCAATCATATATGAAGTCATGTAGGGTGGATCATAAGTCTTGTCAACTAAATAACCTTCCACCAAATCACTCTCTTTCATGGATATAAGCACTAGAGAAGGATAGTCTCCTCTCTAGAAAGGGAAGTTAAGGTTCCCCTTTGGAATCTCAAAATGAAGAGTACAAAATTGAAGTCATAAACCCCTAAGAGGATTTATATAGGCTTCTTTGTGAGTTTAAGTGACTTGAACCTAATTTGGATTTGAGTTACTTAATCTAGTCCACTTGGGTTCTAATTAATTGATAGTCTTATTAGGCTATAATTAATTAATAGCCCAACTAGAAAAACTATTTATATGATCCAATGCAACCTTGCATTTTTATTAAAATGTCTTTACACACATGAATTAGAAACCTAAATATACCCTTAAAACCATGCCACCATAAATCAAAAACTTAAACGAGGACCATTAGGACCCATAAGAAAATATCAACTCCCTCAAAATCCACTTGGTTGACTCAACATCCTTTTAGAAAAAGTCAATTACACTCTAATATCCTATGAAATTACAATGAGATACAACTCAAGCCTATTGCATATAGACTTTCCATAAACTGGTATTTGTAACCAACTGAGATATATGTTATCGACCTATCAATATTACTCATTCGATTTTTGAGTTATAAATTCTTCTATTATGTGATTAATTGAGACATTCTAGCTCACAAAAGCATATGTCAAATTGCACTTAAGAAATTACTACGACCATAGATTTCATGATCACACATCCTTAAGATCACTCAATAGGACACGTTGTCTCAATCTCATGAGATATCTACTTTTGTTGGGAATACTACTCACCACTAGCCTTTATTAATAGTATCTAAATCCATAAGGAAAATATGAGCACCTTAGGGCTTTAGTCATAGATCAAAGTCTTCTGATGACTTTAATACAAGTTTAATATTCTCTAAACGTTGAAAGTCCATATAGTATAATAGTTTAGTGAATCATGACTACTCAATAGCTAATGTCATGATTCACCATAGATCTTGTCTAATGTGTAACTATATATATTAGTACATTCACCATGAGAAACTCGTGTCAACAGCCAAAATCAGTCATCCCTTCAATTAGAAAATAGTGCATTACAATTTGAAATGAATTGTCTAAGTCTATGAACCAATTATAAACAAATCATCTACTTGTAAGATCGATACATCTTGTGCTTACCTCAAGCTAACCATGCATATATAATGGTGGGACATTCAATGGATCTTTGACATGTGGACTTCCCTCATGAGAGGGATTAAGTGTCTACCCATGTTTTTTACACAATGATATTATATTGATTCCACATGTGCCTTTATAGAGTATGATTGGTGAGATACATATGCGTTCCACTTTGGGATGGATAAAGGATGAAAAGTGAGACACCTATTTGTCTTGCGAGGGAATGGATAGAATACAACACTGACTTGGTCTCAACCATCTAGTGAAGCAAGCATCAAGCTAAAGGGAGTGAGAATGGTGTCGACCTCCTGATAAGGCATAGATGAATCCAATCACCACATTTTGCTTAGACTATAATGGACGGACCCTCATTCCTTTAAAAGCCCCATAGCTTTAGCAACAAATGCTCCTAGGATGAACGTAGAAGATCTGAGTCAACTTGAAGTCATGAACACTTCTAGGCCTTGGTAACCAATTAACCTACATGATAGAAATGGGTTTAGGTATAGCTCAATAAGGAGTGAACACATCCAATCCTCCTTAGGCGTATTACAATTTCGAACCAAGGAGGCCAATATTAAGTATATTGCCCAGAAGTTTGATTTTATTGTCTAATTATTAATTAATGACTTCATCAACAGATACCTGGAGACTTACCAAAGCTAGGGGTCCTTATATCAGAACAAAGAGGTTATGAAGAAGGAAGCTGGCAAGGGATCTTAAATTTGTCCTGTATAATGCAGGATGGATATGATGGGACCAAAGTGGCTCTGTTAGCCCCAAAATTCTTTTGAGTCGGTCATCCATCAGATTTGCAAGATCCATACGTAAAAGCAGCTCCAAGAAAATATAAACACTTCTCGTACTACTACCTTTGTCTAAAGACTTAAAACTATTTTCTTTTGCTTAAAGTTAGCATCGCATACCACTGAATAATACTCGAGCATCATATTCTATGAAGTTAGTCATTTTGGTGAGTGGAAGCCAATGAATCTAATTCAAGGTGACACAAACTTTCAAAAACATGTCCTTAATTAGATCTTTTTTTTCTCCCCTTACAGTTGGTCAGAAGATTTGAATTCCAAACTCTTGGGGTATGAGTTGTGCTTGGTGGGATCATCAAGAGGTAGAAGGGAGAAGAGTCCAAATTAACCATTGAATATATGTTTCTGATACATTCCCATATATATAATTGAAATATCTCATCTTAATCTATTTAAGATTTTAAGAATAAAATATATTATTCAGTCTCATTCTTACTCCCCAACAAAGAACAAAATATAAACTATGCAAGTGAATTATGATTATGCCTTGATTAATTCTTCTGACATTTTCATCAATGTTTTTTCCTACTTTATTATTCTCTTTGAGAGCTTGAGTTGACATTTAATGCAAAGATGGGTCATGGGAGGGTCCGGTCCAACATACCTACCCCAAAGAAATGAACCTAAAATTAATAATAACTAGTAATAAGAGATGCCATGGGAGTTCAGTTCCAATCATTTGTACAGAAACTGAGGCCTCAAGTTAGCAAAACAGCTGAGATTGATGGCTAATCATCAGTGTTGTTCTCTCTCATTTACTATGGTTGGTGTCAATCACTACCAGTCACCAACACTGAGCAGCAGCTCCACCAGCATCAGTGTCATCAAGATAAGCATTGAGATACGCATACGAGCTGTTAGGAAGCCATACATGTGATCTCATTTAAGGCTACACCCCTCTTCATCTGCCTCACATCCATGTTCAGCCACAAAACTTATCTCCTAGGGGGGCCATACAGTTTGAATATTAGCTATTAAGACCCTGCTTGTCGTCATCTATTTTTCCATCACTATTGACTTTTTCATTTTTTTTTTCTTTTTTGCTTAGTGCCAAGGAATGGGACATCTTTAAAAGGAGAATATTGATAGAATGTATGAAAATGACCTAACACTGTTGTCCTCTTGCTTTTCTCTTTTTACTTTTTTTTTCCCTTTTTTATGTTCTTTATATACGTATGGAACTTGGAAATGCAAGACATCTTCATTCTCACTTTATTCTCAACATCTTTTTCGCAATAGATCAAGCTTCCCGGCCGGTGATTTTATCAATTAGTGATGCCTATCTAAACAAGGCAGAATTTAGAAAGTTGGGATTCCCTGAAAAATATAATAAGTTAGAAGTGGTCCATTACGCATGTTGGCCCAAGATTAATGACAACCAGAAAGAACCAATGATGAAGATATATTGCCTTGAAATGAGGTCGACATGTTGGGATTGGTTTTATATCAGAATATGAACTGTAAGCTGGTTTTATTGAGATTTAAATCTGTTGAGAGAGAACTAACATCTAGCTCAAATCACATGAAAGAGCAAGCCCCAAATATTTTACAGATGGTCCATTCATGTCTTTAAGGTATTTTACAAGTTCAAAAAAAGTTGAGATATATTGGGACTTTCTCTACTGGTCCCCTAATCAATGATTGGAGTTGGGGACTATATATTCTTCTTCAAAAATTAGAATTGACTGACTGGATCGATTCCCTAATAAAGGATTCAGATTTTAGTCTCCATTTAGTGGTGCAACGTGCAACGTGCAACGTGTTTGTGTCCATTAACATGAATGTGAAAACTAATTTGCATGCCCGCAATGATTGGTCCAAAGTGGGGGGTTGGGGCAATCGTTTTCAGAATTTGAAGCTCCTTGCTTTAGCCACTTCACCCTTCTTGACCAATATGCCAACCAATGTATTCCTATAAAGCATAGAACTTTATAGAACCCTGCAAGTGAACATTGCCCATAACAATCTTGGAGGGGACAAAAGCAAAAAATCTTAAAGCACTACCTTTCACCCATCTAACCTCACGGCCATCTCAGAAGAATAAGTATTACCACTCATCCAGTTTAACTAAAAATTCTAATCTTGACAAATATCACAAGTATGCTTAAAAGTTGGTAACGTATGGAAAAATCGTTATAAAAGCTTATATAACCTATGAAAAGTTTCTACTATTAAAGGACGGGGACATACGTACGTGGATGCAAGTGGCAGTGGAGTTAAGTCTCAGAGGTGTGTACGTCTCGCCCATTTTCGGAAAGCCATAAAGCTGTGGTGCAAAAAGGGCTGCCGACTCCAAAGCAACGTCACTTTAGTTCCTCTCTCTACAGACTACAGCCTCCACCTGTCTCTCAAATTAAATTATGTGTGCCAACTTGTCTCATGTTCCTCTCCGGGACTTGCAAATTAAAATTCGGACCGATTAAAGTCGAATCTATTATGCCATTGCAGTTCTGTAGCATGCAGCTGCAACTTCAATGCGGCACCAACCCACTAATTTCCCTTTTCCTTTTGGGTGCTGCCAACTTTTTACTTTGCTACAATGCTTTATAACAGGAGGAAGGCTTCGAATTCATTTGAGACGATTAGATTTCTCGAGTTCAACCGGAGCATGATGCTGCTGGCCTATGATTTCCTTCGTGCAGGAAACTTGATTTTAAAGGAAGAAATGTTTCTTTTCCTAAAGAAAAGGAATAGAATGAGTTTCTTGCACATGGATTAACAGTATATTTTCGAATGAAAGGATTTGGGTTAAAATATATTTTATATCTTAACTTTTCGGTATTTTATATCTCACATTCAAAATATCTCTCCTGTTAAGTGCAAATAATTTATCCCTAATTACAAACCCTCATAAAAATTTATTAAATTATAAAGAAGATCTTATTTTTTTATTTTTTTCACATTTTAGTTTAAACATTGGTTTGAATTTAGGTAAAATCAACTTTGAATTATCATTTTTAAAGTAATTTTTTTTAAATGTTTTTAAAATATAAATCATTAATTTTGATTTTTTTTTATTTTAAACAAATATTTACATGACTATTCGTGATTTTTACATATAATTACGAAATATGATAATTTCTAACTTAGACAATAAATATTTTTCTTCAAATAAAATTTACAATAGCACTTAATAATATTTCAATTAGAATAAGCAAATTTTTATTTTAAGCGAATTAAAATTTTAAATTTAAGATAATTTCGTGTCATTATAGGAGTGATTTTTGGTTGCAATTTTGTATAGAAACTTCAAATCATTAATAATGATTGTTTATTTAATATTTTAGTTCTTATAATTAAATTAATTTGTAATTAGGAATAATCAAAATTTAAAATTATTTATATTCATAATTAGAATTAAAATAGTAAAAGGAAAAGGAAAAAGGTAATACTAAAAACATATAGAAAAGGTAGGACCAATGTTGAGGTCATTACTTAATGTATTAAATCTTTTCAAATCTATTGGTTTTGTCCTTATTCTTGCAATTCTAGAAATGTTGCAAACAGTCCTCGTGGTCGTTGACCAAGATTAGATTCATCTGTACCTAGTAAGTCTTATTGATGATGTCATGGTTCTATGAAACTGTTACATTTTAATTACAAAATTATTTTATGAAAAATCTAATAAATTCATATTTTGTCAAGATTTTTTTTTTTAATTACACAATTGATTTATGCAAGTCTTATAAATTCGTATTATTTCACAACTATTTTCCGTTGAAATCCATCTTGTGTCATATACAATTACACCTTTGACGTCGTCACCATAAAAGTCTAAAAAATGTGGTCACATCATATGGATATTTTTTGATGAGTTATAGTCCTTCTTTATAGAATTTTCATAATAGAAAAAGTCATGTTATACCACCAATTGGAACAATAGAGAAGGAATACAAAAAAACATAAAAATAAATTATAAAGATGTGGCATAAAAAAAATAAAAAAAATCAATGCATATTTATCATAAGGATGTTTTCTAGTAATGTCTTGATGAGATATATTCTCTTACGCATGGTAGACCTCCAATCGAGATAGTTGAGTTGTTAAAAATGTATGTTATATTAGTGATGGATGGCCACCGCCTTACAAATGCTAACCCACCTCTTGCACTTGCAAAAATAGCTATTGAATTCTAATATTGTATACATACCTTAAATTGAATTCTTTTTTTTTTTTTCACATTTTTTTAGAGTTTTACCTACTTAATATAAACTTTACATGTCTATGTTTATTTCACAACTTTTTTACTCTTATAATTTTTTAAAAAAAATTTATGAAAAAACTTATTTGGTAAGAAATTTTGCATAATAAATATGAGAACATCTATTATTTAAGGATGACAACGAATTTGCATTTTTTTTTTCCTATCTTGCCTCTTACTTAAATGGGATAAGTTTGGAAGAAAAAAGATTTAACCTAAGTTGGGTTTGAGTATTACATTGTTTTGAATTTATTTAAATTTTTTTTTTCTTTTTAACACATATAAGAAATAAATATAAGAACTTATAAAAATAATAATTTTTCATGTAATTAGAATAAAATAAAAACGAGGTGAAGTTGGATGCATATGGAAAATTTATACCTTTCCCATGTGATTTATAAAAATTTAAATTTCGAAAATGAGAATAAATTTAAATAATGGGTTGGATGGAGGGTAAACGGCCTCGACCCGGTTGCCATCCCTGGGCTGGCTGTTGTGCGATTCAAGACTAAAACAAATAATAAGAATAATAATAAAGAAAAAAAGAAAAAGATAAAATAATGCCTGTTGGGAGGAAGCACAGTAACGCAGACACGGACAGCGATAGAGGCCTCCACCACACCACACCATCTACTTCTTAAGCTCACTCTTCCACTTGCCTCACAGCTTGCCTAATACCAGAAAAAATAAAATAAATTACTTTCTCATAACAGGTCCTCTTCCTCTTCAATCTTTAGGATGCGCAGCATGGCCAGTTCCGCGTCTTCTAGAGGCATAGTCGCCATTGTTGGCGTCGGCCCCAAGCTCGGCCGCTGCATCGCCCGCAAGTTCGCCCACGAAGGCTACACCGTCGCCATCCTCGCACGCGACCTAGGCACTCCTCCGCTCTCTCTCCTACCTTCGTTTGGTTGGAGAGAAATTAATTGCAAAAAATAAAAACTGTTATTTTTCCAACAAAACCTTTTCGGACCAAACGGAGGCATTTCACTTGTTTTTATGTGTTTTGTTAAGTACTAATTGGTCAATGACCAGCAGAGAGGTTATCGAGGTTCGCGGACGAGATAGCGAGAGAGGAAAAGGCCCAAGTGTTCGCCATCAGAATCGACTGCTCCGACTCCAGAAGCGTAAGAGAGGCATTCGAAGGTGTGCTATCTCTTGGATTTGTGGAAGTACTAGTCTACAATGCGTACCAGCCGGTGCCCTGGCATCCCACCAACTTCACCGACATCCACATCGATTCCTTCCAGAAATCACTCGCCGTTTCCTCCATCGGCGCCTTCCTTTGCGCTCAACAGGTTTTTCTCAATTCCCCCACCCAACCAAAAAAAAATAAAAAATGAACGCACAAGTATTATTTTGTTTTCCTTAAGTTTCTAGGAGATCGATAAGCTTGTTACTCGATGGTGTTTGTTAAGCAAGCTGTTGAATTGACTTTGGTGAAACGGAATCAGGTGATTCCGGGAATGGTGGACAGAAAGAAGGGCACGATTCTCTTCACCGGATGTTCGGCTTCGCTGAATGGCATTGCCGGCTACTCCGAATTATGTAATTTCACTGAATCTCAGCAAGCCCAACTTCAGTGGTGGAATCTTTTTTGAAAGATTCAGTAAAGAATTTCTTACCTTTTCCTCCTGTTTTTCCACTTAAACAAACAGGTTGCGGAAAATTCGCCTTGAGAGCTCTATCACAATCTCTGGCGAGGGAGTTTCAGCCACTGGGCGTACACGTGGCCCATGTTATCATCGATGGTGTGGTCGGCCCACCCAGGTTCCTTCCTTTCTTATTTATTTTTCGTCAAGATGTTTGCGTGATGAGTACTGATTCTCCCTTAGAGATTCCCCTTTTTTGACATTGTTTTCAGTTTTCATCAAATTTTCCTGTTTTTGTTCTTTACGATCGCTCGCTGGCCGTTTTGAGACAAAACTACTGTTTTTAAGGGCCAATTTTGTGGTTAGCAAACATATTTTCCCTTTTTTCTTTTTTCTTTTTCAACAACAGAAAATACAGAAAATTTAATATACAGCCCATTCATTTTTTTTTTTAAATATATATATATATACACGAAGAAACTAAAATAATTACCAGTATTTGGCCTAAAAGTAAAATTGAGGTTTACATAATTAAAAAGATCAAATCTTCAGTTTTTATAAGCATGGACTAAGCAGTTGACGCTATTGTCAGATTGATGTGATTCTTGTGAAGTATGGTCCAGGGAGAGGAATTTGCTATCATTATTATATGATTAGTTGTTCAAAATAAATAAGGTTATTTTCTTGTCCAGATTTGTAACAATTCTAAGATACCTCAATTATTCATTTCTCTCCCACCATAAGCATGAAAAGAAGGAAGAGAGAGAGAGGGGCAAAAAGGCTAGGTATAGCGACCAAAGAGGAATGATTAGCAATAAATAGGTAATGGTGATGGATGCAGGGCGGGAACATCAGGGTCGCAAAGATCGTCAGTTGGGGAGCACCAGAGCGGAGGAGGGGACGGGTCTATGGACCCAGATGCGGTGGCTCAAACCTACTGGCACTTGCACATTCAGGACCGGGCCGCTTGGACCCAGGAGATCGACCTTCGTCCTTGCCCCCACAGGCTCTTCTAGTTCTACTCCCTCTTTATAGTTTTCACCTACTTTGTTTGTCGTTACACTATTTCATTCTTCCTCCTCACGCCCCCCCCCTCCCCCTTTTTCCAATTTTTTTCCCCTAAGGTACAAGCAGCCCTCAGCCTTAAGCTGATAAGCAATGTATGCTAAGAAGCAAGACCGCTCACGTGCTTGCCAATCACTAATCCCATGAGTGATTGGTGGTGTGCACTGTGGGGTCTCATATATACTTTTCAGAGTTGGTCCAGGGCGTGATTTCAACGCGGTTCTTTTGTAAGGGTCAATGACGGCTCCGCTGAGTCCCACACCAACAGCCCCAGCCCCATCCCCTTGGTTAAACTTGTCTCGTGCCTATGCTTAGTAATTTGTATTTTGGTGGTTGTTTTTCTTTTATTACGTGAGACTGTGCATAATATGTGTGATTTTAATGATGAAGGATGAAGAATTTGTGAGAATGTACATAATGTCTCTTTAATTTACTTCTTTGAATCCGACTCAATGACTTCTAGTACTTGCAGTGGAAGAAGGAAAAGGGAGGGGGATGGGCCACGGCAGTGGGCAGTAAAGGAGTTGGGTGGACAAGTTGGGGGAAGAATGGGGTATAGATGGGGACAGTGGATGCATGGATATTAAAAAGGAATCGTGTTCTAACTGCGGACGCACAAAGTGGATGTATACTTTCTCGTTATATATGTATACATATATGTCCGCATTTAGTATGAGGGGAAGGGACTCGGTCAAAAAGCTCGCTGCGTGTCCATTGCGGTACTTGTGGGCGAAGCCGTCATTGGTTGGGTCCTACTTCTCTATTTGTCCATACACACCATTTCATTAGGGAGAAGTGTGACGTCATCTCAGTTTCAGATCCGATATTCACAAGTCTTATCTCAATCATTATTAGCTCCATTACCATGCCAACCATGCATTATTTATGTGCCAATTATCCTCATCAAATCTAAAACCAAACTATTTGGACCTAATGAAAATAAGAATTATCTTTAACTCCGATTAACATCGACTCCAATTGAGTGCCATAGTTGGAGCAGCTTCAAGAAGTCTCAGGATATTCCAACACCTCATTTTTATATAAAACCTGATTTTTGTATATTAAATTTGGCCACAACAATCTTTATCAATCCTTGATAAGTCACGGATATGATATCATAATTATATAACTTATATATTAATATAATTAAAATATAAACATTTTTCATCTAAAAATTTAATTAAATCAGGATAAAATATTTTTAATTTTATTAAAAAGAAAAACTAGTAAGAATAAAATAAATTTTCATTATTTAAATTTATTCAAATCTCAACGGTCATATTTATTATCTTAAATCATCATGATAAATATTGATATTTATTATAAAGTTTTTAAATAACATATACATTTAATTTATATGATAATATGAACAAAGATGATATGAAAGCCCAATGACCCTACCTCTTATTTTACATGTAAAGGAACCTATTCGGAATTGGTTCGACGTATGGTCAACTTTGAAGTATGCACAATTAATTGGTTTAATATTGAGCATCAAAATTAAATAGAATTGATCTAATCAGTTTTGGTGTAATGAGAATTGAACTAATTGAACTTAAAGAGTATTTAGGCCCGATTGGTAGATAGAACCCAATGCGTGGAACAAGTTTTGAATGTCTTATACCTCAGGAGCTTTGCAACCTTAGGTGACCCAAGTTTATGATGGGACTGGAAAAGAAGGGGAAGGTGGCACACTAGGTGAGTAATTAACTTAATGGAAAAGAAGGGGAAGGTGGCACACTAGGTGAGTAATTAACTTAATTTATGAAAATAGTTGATATAAGATTACAGTTAACAAAAGATAAGCCAGAGATAAAAGAAGTGGGCGGTTTTACACTAGAAAAGTAGAAGGTCATGGACACTAGGGCATTTATATATACGTACTTGGAAAATAGAAAACCGTGAGCCAAAACGATATCTTATTAGGCTTTATACTTAGATAATCAAAATTATTAAAAAAATAGAAATTGTTCCGTTTAGATCAATTTGGTTTTGTTCAATTTGATCAGATTGTCGGTTCAATATGTTTTTTCACACCCCTAGTTGAACCAACCGAATTGTTCATTCCGTCGGGTCATCCAGTTTGATGCAAAACGAGAGCCAGACCATGGCCTGGTTGATGGTCAATTTGGTAAAGTCGCCCAATTCAACGATTGGACCACGAGGCCTCCTTGACCGTATCAGTCGATTTACCAAGTCAGCAATTGGACCATGAGATCAATCCGATTAGATTCGAATTTAACTTAGTCGCACCGGAAAAGACCATGGTGGAACCAGCTGGTCTAAGTTTTTAACTTTTCAAAACAATAGATGAACTAGTACCAATTGATCTGTTAGAGAATTAATTGATAACTTTGCTGGGGACGACCCATCGCCACCCTAGCAGAACCTCACAGGATTTCAAAATTTATATCAATTGATCCATCCCCCTAATCAACTATTCACTTGGTCGTACATTGAATTCCTGTTTATAGAGATTGATCAATCACTCTTTTGGAGGATTAAGTCAGTGGCATACGAACTTTACAAACTAAGAAGCGAATATTTGTTGGTTTATGATTGATTAAATTGTCAAAGATCATGTGACTCTGATCTCTTTTTATGTTAGGCTTGATTCATGAAACCCACCTATACAGGTTTATATGATATATTCTCATGACTAGACCCCGTCAACTAGAGAAAATGTGACTGGTTTATTTCAGACCGGTTTTTAACGAATAAAATTCCATACATTTCATATTCATTTTTACTTATATTCCCAATCTAGATTTATAGGTTGGTTACTGGACATCACTAATGCTTGGTGGTTCCACTTTGATTATGGATCTTTCATCTCAATCAACATTGAGAATTTTGCAAAGTAAAACCATATTATGAATACCTACAAACAACTACCAAGAAAGGCAAAGATATTGAGTGCCTTGGCAAGGGGCATATTATGGATACCTACCAAGGTGATCGATAAAAATGAGAAATGTGTTATAATTGGTTTAAGAACTACGGATAACTAATGTGCAATCTACTCTAGTTTTAGTCCTTAGTGTGCAGTCATGCCAAAGAAGATGTCATAGAGCTGTGGCACCAAAGGAGTCAAGGTAGTTCATGGATGAATTGCTAAAAATGGAAGACATCAGATCAAAGACAGTAAAAGTAATTCATCAACATATGAACGGGAAAGCTAATCAATGAATGTGATTGTTGTCTCATTATAGCAGTTTCTAACCAGCACAATATATAATTCAAAAGATCAGGACTTACCAGTCTAAAAGTAGCTTGTACAAAAACCAATTCCATGAGGAAGAAGGTGCTGCAGAATTCCAACAGGGCGAAACAACACAGCTTTCAGATCCCAGGACATAACATCCTAACGTCGACCAGTGTGAGAGCCTTTCTTCCTTCCTCTATATGTTTCAGTTCCCAAAGAAAATGGATGCACAGGAAAGCGGTTCAAATTTCTTGTTTCAAACTCGTTGCGGGGATTTGAATAAGCATGGTAGGTATTATAATTGCTCTTGTTTACCCCCTGATGCCATGATGGAGGCATTACAAATGTATCAGCATAAGGCCTAAAAGGCGGCAATCTCATCATATTTGGAGTGGAGCCCATATCATGACTAGAACACCGGTATGGTGTATTTCCATGGTGAAATTCCATTGGAGAGTGGTAAAAATTGTGGGCAGGATCAGTATGCAACTGGATATTGGAAGCTGTGACTTTAGAGGGATATGAGAGCCTCTGATGCCACTGTGAGGATTCAGGGGCTCTTGACTTTATACTCGCCTGTCCAATTGGAAGGGCCTTTTGACAATGATCATTTAACTTTGCATGTCCCATTGCTGTAGCCCTTCCACATTCATCAACTCGCTTCCCCTTTCCTGATGTAGTTCTCCTTCTCACTTGAGGTGGTCTTGTATGGTGGAAATGTTTCTGATACTCTTCACCTAATTATCATTGGAGGTTAAGTCAGACAGAAGATCTAGTGTCTCTCCTTCTATCTCAATCTCTCTATACATACCTCCATTTGAAGACAATTTCTTCTTTGCTTTCTTCTTTGCTCTGACAAGTCTTGCTGCAGCACCTCGTTTATGCTTCTCAGCAAGGACTTGTAATCGTTCTGCTTCATTTTTCCAACGCTAGAGTGGGAAAAAAACCATGCAAGTAAACATCACCTTAATAGGATGGTAAACAGAAAATTTTCTATCTTCTCAGGAACTCCTTACCTGTCTGAAAGTCTTCAATTTATACAGGTTACGGCCCTTCACAAGCAAGGGAAAAAGAGGAGGCAACTTCTTAATCCCTTTGCTCCACAATACTTCAACCTTGCAAATCACAAATACTTATTAATAGCTGAATCAACAGCAGGTGACAGTAAGACATATGCCACACTGAAATAGCAATAGTAATGGCACAAAAAAAGATTATCAAGACTTTCACTCTGATATAAAATCATTAGTTTGGATAAATATAGATCTCCCAAGGACAAATTATTTTGGGCCTAACCCAGAATGTGCAGCACATAACTGTCCCAGCACATGGTTTTACCTCATAATCAACTTAAATTTTCTCCAGAAATAACATCCCATATTCTCAGCCTTACTGTAAATGTATGTTGTTGTTTGGCTGCACCATAGCTTTCCTTAACAATCCTCCCAGCAATAGTTCTCTTGCCTAGAAGCTTCCCATTTCTTTTCACTTTGTCAAACCTGCCCGGAGTTATATCCTCAATTTACAAAGCAACAAAATCTAGGACCTGGGATAAATCAGAAAATTCAGGAATTATGAGAGCACAAATCTAGGACAAGTGAGTACTTTGCATAAACTTTCTGTGTGAAGAGAACAACATCTCCCTTACAGACATCACCTGCACAAAGAAATAAACTTCTAATTTTCTCCAAACAGAACTCCTAGAAAGTTAACCAATGAATGGACAGGCACATAAAGGAAACATTCTTTTACCTGTACAATTAATAAAAAATGAAGATTTGGGATAAAGCATTTCACCATTTCCCTCTTTTATTCTGAAATGCAGGACAGACATAAAAGGAATAGTTAGATAAAATTAGCATGTATTAACAAAATAAGTAACTGGATTACTAATCCCATCCCCTAAACCCAAAAAAAATAAAAAAATAAAAAATGAAGGTATAGAAAATGGCAGCATGTTAAGGCATTACATATAGATTCTTTTGTTTGCTTCTTCCTTTTTTTTTTTCTTCTTTTTTTTTTTTTCTTTTTTCCTTTCCCCCCTTTTCAAGCATATTTGATGAAGTGCACCATAATTGTAGAAATGCGTTTGTAGAATCTAACAAACAAGAACTCTAAAAACAAAGAAGCACATATGATCCCAGAACAAAGATAACAATTCAAAAGCATGCTTAGCAGTTGTTCCTCCTTCTCAAGTCACTTCAAAGCTTAGAAAACTCAGAAAGGACAAATAGCATATTCAACAACAGTAAAGCACAATTTGGGAACAACATTTGTAAGATTAAAGACAGAAACCTGAACGATAGACAGGTAAAAATGAAACTTGAAATCGAGGATGAGAAAACAGCTTCACTTGTAAATTCAAATTAAATGCAGCACTTCCTACTCATTGAGCATGCTCCCCACCCATGCGGTGTTTAAATGACTATGAAAGGTACACCTAAGTTTATTAAACAAATTCAAAACTTAGTCTCCATCCCTTATGTAAGGCTACCATACAGTTCTACAGGATCAAGCTACAGTTTCCATTTTCTAGACAACAAATGCAAACCAAACCCTGCCCCACACAAAAACATCATGATTTTATTTTCCCTCAGGGAAAAGGAAACAACATCAAAACTTTCAGCATATAGCAAAGTAGAATTCCAGAACAAGAAAGGTAAAAAGCCAGGAGAAAATTTAGATGTTTTTAAGATCAAATTAAAATTAATTCCCATATGATATAAAGTGCAAAAATAGGCGAGGTGGAGAATCAACCAACATAAAGTTCAGTTAAGACACCCCCTAATGAGGAAATGGAGAATGAACAAAAAAAAAAAAACAGATCAGTGATACACTAAAGAAGCCATCCAGAGAGTGATTAGTAATCTAAATGCCGTTGTTTCCTACCATATATCAAATGAGATTGTAAATCATTTTGGAGGAAAGATATAGATTTGTGTACATAATCATTTTGGAGGACATTGCAAATTTGCAAGATTTGTGTGAAAGGAAACAGAATGTGATGCTGGAAGCTATGTTCAAGCATTTAAAAGTTAATTATCCCACCTCATTCAATTGAATATGTTTATTCATGTTGGTTGATTGGAAGACTAGAACTTGGTAAGTACTGGGAACAATGGTTCTCTAGAAATTGTTGGATAGGAGTGTGGAGAAAGTTGGTAGTTATGTTAAGCAAAGCAGGATATAGAAGATGAAGGTTATCAATCACTAATTGGTAATGGATGTTGCAAGCTAACAAAGGTAACCTTGTGTTGCTTAACAGCTAAGACATCATTATAATTATTTAAGGAAAGCATACTTTCCAATGTGATGTTCGCATGGCAAGAGGAAAGTGTACTTTCCAATGACCCAATGCTACAACTCAGCAACACAGTAAACATACAAACATTTAGTTGAGGTTGTAAGTCAATAAAAAAATAAAGGAAGAAAGAAAGAAAAGAAAAAAGAAGAAACAAAAGCATGAATACGCATCTGAAGCACAATGCCTTCCATGTCATTCCCAATCAATCTCTTATTGAACATCAACATTTTCTCCACTCAGAAAAGAAAGTGTTATAGCTTTTTATTTCCTCACTGCAAAGAACAATCCTATTTAGGGTCCTTAATTTTTGTGAATTTATAGGGGAGCAATTTGCAGAACTCTTTAAATCCCAAAAGGAACATGGCATTACAAACTGCAACCACAAAAAAGTCTGAGAAAGGCATAGATAAACACAATTTTTCATTGCAATGAACAACTTACCTCCAGTGCTCTTTAATTCTCTCTATACATACTTCCTTAGTTCCTGTTATTCTCAGGCCATGCTTCCTCAAATACACCTTACATTCTTTCAGTTTTAGCTCTTTTATATCACTCCCTTCTGCAGAACACAAAGAGCATCATTCAAATACTGGTCCCCATATGTTTGGATTTCAAAAAGCAGTAGAGAAGGGGGGAGGGGGCAAGAACTTCAAATTCTATTATTTCATTTAAGGAATATGAAGAAGAATAAAATATAATAAATATATTTAAAATTTATATATTTTTTAATTCTTGAACCTCTAGACAGTAGAGGAATAAGGAAAAAAAATAACATCTATTGAATTTAAACTTATTTTTTCTATTCTTCTCCTCTTTTTGTCTCTTCCATTTTCCCTCATTTTATCCTAGGAGTCTTGCTCTCAAAATCTCATGAATGTTTGTTCTCATCTTCCTCGGTTTTATTCCTTTGTTATATAGAGATAAAAAAGAATCTAAAATACATAATTTATTATATTTTATTTCCTTCTGCCAAACAAACAAGAAAATTTTCCTATGATTTATTCCTTTGCCTATAATTTTTGAGATTCAAACAAAAAATTAGTTTCAATTTTTTTTTCTACTCTTTTGCCCCCAAGAACCTGACACAAGATTAACAGCTGAATTTCTTGTGCAGAAAATAAGAGCCTGGACGTCAAGCAAATGACAATAGCAATGGTGATAAGTGCATTGTTTTTCACACGATTTTTATAATCTCTTTTATAACTTGCTTGTTAAAATTAATTTCTTAACCTAAAAAAAAAAAAAAAAGGAAAGAAAGAACCCTAGCCTTGGAGAAGGCGGATGACTCTGTTGCAGATATAATCATCATTATCATCATCATCATCATCCTCTAGATCTTCTTCATCATCATCGGTTTCCATCACCTCATCGTCACTCCCCTCACTGCGCACAACACCACACCACGCAAGAACCACTACATTACTAAATTTGAAAAATAAAAAACAAAAAATCCAATGATCAAGAAACAGAAAATGAAAACAATAAACAAGACCTGCAAGTTGAAGCGCCACACTCCTCGTCGTCTTCTTCGTCGTCGTCGTCATCGGAGTCATCTCCCTCGTTTTCTACTTCTTCTTCGTCGTCGTCGGAAGATGAAGACAGGCATATAACAGTTCGCTTACGTTTCTTTCCAGCCATGCCTGGAAAAGAAATCACTAGACTAAAAATCAACCAAAATGGAGGGGAAGGAACTGCTTCTGATTAGAACACCGAAGCGATTAGCCACAACTTAACTCCATGTCCTAATTCGAAAGATGAAGATTAAAGAAAATAAAAAATTAAAAAATAAATAAATAAAAAAGAACCCTCCTTCAGAGCTGTTGTATTTGGACCGTCCACGTTAACACGTAGATAGACATCCACGGTCTAGATGCAGCATCCCGATGACCAATCAACCTTCATTTGAAAAATGGAAATGGTAGTCATTCGTGGTGTGCATCGGAATTAATTTTTCAAACATCTTATGACTAAAATCAATAGGTCAAAATTATTTTCCTTACATCTCACGCTTCAAAACCAATCTAAATGATTAAATTTCAATTATTAGACTTGTTTTTTAATATGTTTAGTTACAAAAAAAAAAAAAATAATGTATGTCTTTCAAGAATCATGACCCGTGTCTCTCTAAACAAGGTGGGCCAGGCTGGGCTTCGATAGTCTTGGCTTATGTTTGGACTGGCTCGTGCATCCTTAGTGTTAGCCCATTAGGGTTTTGGATCTAGCTTGGTTGGGCTATGGATATGGGATTTTGGGCAAATCTTGTTTTGCACGAAGAAGTTACTCTTCACATTTGAGGATTAAAACCACATCGGAAATATGATTAAACACAATTTTTTTAGGAATTAATTAAGGGCGCAACTTGGATAAGTCAGATTGGAATAACATGTTCAAAGTCGATGGATAGGTCAGGTCGAATTAACCTATTTAAAGTTGTTGAATAACTTAATTTGACCTTCAATTTAAAATAGTCAATGTAAGTCCAATCCAATCTCACTTGTCTAAACTTAAGTTGGTTTAGATTAGATTTTAAGTGATTAGGATGTGATCTAGTTGTATAACTCAAAATTTATAAAAAAAAAAAAAATTATATATATTTATACTAAGATGTGAATTGCTAATGGAATAAAATTTCAAAATAATAATAAAAAAATTAAAATAAATTTTAAATCTTTCTAGAAAAATAAAAAAGTATATAAGATAATTAATATTGAAATTCTTTAAAAATGTATAAAGAAAATGAATATTAGTATATAGAAAATATATATTATAAATATTATAAGAATATTAAACCAAATTTAGGTTAAACCCGGATTATTTTAACTTCGGCTCCAATCAAACTAAAATTAAGTTGAAATCGAAAAAACCGAAGCCGAGCGCAACCCTTTTTTTAAAATAATTATGTAAGCCCAACCAAATTGCCCCGGGTCATCCCATTAACCTCTGGTAAGCCCAAGAGCGATGTCGGACCAAACGTACGTCCCCACATGACTGCACCTTGACCTATGTATTTGTTATTTCTCCTCTATCAATTCATTTTAACCTGTGTGAGAAGGACCATCACCATGTTTGCTCATATTTCTCTCTTCCTTTTGTTTTCTTTGATACACCTTTACCATGTACGAAAATCCACCAACTCAAGGAAGGCGACATTCTGACAGAAACTGCCATTGCACCTTTGCTTAAGATTAGAGATTTCTCAAGCTAGCCAGAGTTGAACCAGTTGGGTTCAGGACCTTCAGTCCAACCGCAAAAATTAGGACATCACTGCATTGCCCCTAAAAATTCATATCGTTTAGTTCTCTTAAGGTAAAATTGGAGAATTTGGGTGGAACACGTTTGAATTAGGAAGTATCGAACATAGCAGATGATGCTACAATGCCAATTCCGACATGTGAGGCCGGTTCAAAAGTCAAAACATCAAATGTCTACTAAACCAGTTGAGAAATATTCTCGTCTGCAATTACACACTTAACTACGGCTTTACACAGAAAAAACACAAACACATGAACATTATCACGTGGAAAAAGCAACGAGGGCCACGGTGTTGATCCTCCCAAACTGTTAGGGGTGTATACAAAGCTTGTGCATAGAAACCTAGAAACGGTCCCAAAATGACTGGGGGGCCCATCGATGCAGTGATGAAAATCCCCAAAGTTTTGAAGCCTCAGAAGTATCTTAACCACCTCATTACCCACTTTTTTTTATTGGCAAAAACAGCCCAAGGCAAGCTGGTAGTTCTTCAAGGTCTGGCATGGGCTTAAAATTTTATTGAGCTTTTGCAAGAGCGCGACTAGACACACCATGCAATAATTTGGCAAACCCAAGGAAGCTCAGTTTTCCATCAGTGTGCCTAATCCAGTCATGGAGAACCGCATGAACAGGGACAGAAGGGCCCAGGCCAAGTTCCTGCAACAATATTTCCAAAATACTGGAGATCAGTTTTTGTTTCTTTATGTTTCCTAAGAAACTACATCAAATCAAAGAGCATAGAAGAATGAACTATCCTTCACAAGTGAGACATGGAAGAAGATGAGCTTAAACTTCAGTGTTTCTCCGGTCAACTAAGTAAAAGCCTACAGGGACTTGAGTAATATTTAGTTTTGACATTGAAATCTGATAAAGGCAAGAAAACTCTTGTATTTGCATTCAGCCCAAATGGGACAATGAGCAAACAGAGCACTGAACCGAGTAGGAATAAATGACTACTTCAACAAACTCTGAGAAACAATTTTAACTGGGGACATCAGATAAAGTTAATTCTGATTATAACAGAAATCGAAATCAAGAATGTAATGTAGTTCAACTATATAGTGGACTCCATTAATTTGTGCTCTGATTTCAGGCTTAACATGATCCCTTAAAAATACTTCATAAATCATTAATCTCCCCATGCCAACTTGAAACACATCTGGACCAAATAAAATCTTCTGTGTCTACTATTAAAACCATATAAAAAATTTTATTTATTGACAAAAAAATAACCCAACATACCGAAGCCAGTTCCTCAATTACAATAGCCCTGTTTCCATCTTTCTCAAAAAGTTCATAGGCACAACGAGCATGTTGCTCCCATCGATCTAGAGCCTCAAGCTGATGAACACTCAATGTAGCTGCACAGAATTCCTCAAAGTCCATCCTTCTGTATTGAAGTGCATTAAGCTGTCACAGAAACAAGAGAAAGTGGTTAACCGCTAGAGAACAAGAACATCAATCACTTCTTCAAGCAATGCCACATATATCACAATAATCAAACACTTACTGATGCCAGTAAATCATGGACACGAGACTCCTTCATGGCATCCGTTGCATTTTTCATCAAGGCCTGAACAAAGAAAAATGTTCAGAGCATTATTCATAACAAACCTGGATAGAAAATTTAGACACCAGGAAAGAAACAAACCGCTCTGATATTTTCTAAGCTTATGGTGCCATTTTTGTTTGGTTCCAATAGAGCAAACTGCTCCTTCAGATAACAGAGCTCATCTACAGTCAGCGTTTTAGATAAAGCCTGCCAAATACCCATAATAAAAAAAAAAGTCAAACAAACAACCATGGCGTATGTGCTAAGACAAGAACTGCTAAAGTTCAAACCTGGAAGCAAGAACAAAGAAGATATGTACACTGTAAAGTTTAGTAAGAAGCATATTAAGGGTCTATCTAGAATAGTCTTCAAGGAAGAATGGCTTCCCATGGTTATTAGAACGACATTGAAGTGCATTAAGTTGTCAAAATTGGGGTGACCCATTGAACCTCTGGTTAGGAAATTTTCTCTCACAACACATTTTAAGTTATAAAATGGAGATATTATCAAGACTAAACATGAAGAACTCCAGAAAGATACAGTTCAACTTGTTAATTATATATGTCACATCGGGCTACAAAACACAAGGAAATGAAAACAATGGAGCTATGCAACAAGGGGATTCCCAACAGCTGCAAAAGAAAAGCCATGCTTAACACTCATGCAGACATGGTAAAATAAATCATAAAAAACAAAAAGAATCTCATATACAAATAGATATAACAAACGCACCCTTAAAGCAGCTTTTCGAAGAGATGATGATCGCATGTAAGCCTTCATGAGTTTCAATATTAGTATATCCAATGGAACTTTTATGTCATTATTTTTAATCCAGGGATGACCTGCAACCGAAGAGTGTGAGTAGCATTTCACAAATAAAAGCACAAATAACCAGCAGTTTTTTTACGGGGTATGAGGACTCACAAAGTGCTTGAGCAGCAGTCATTCTTTTCCGTGGATCTTTATTCAGTAAACGCCTGACAAAGTCTCTTGCCTCAGAAGATAAAGAAGGCCATGGTGGCTCATCAAAACTTGGGTCAGCTTTTAGAACTGCTCGGAAGATGCCAGACTCAGTTCGAGCCCAAAATGGACGGCTGCCACATAATAGGATATATGCAATCACACCAATACTCCAGACGTCAGCCTCTGTAGTGTAAGATCTATGCAGCACTTCAGGTGCTACATAGTATGCACTACCGACAATGTCATTAAGCCTTTCATCTGCAAACAAGTTGAAACATTAGAAACTGTCATTGAATCCCAGAGTTATTTGAATAAACAGCTAGCAGACTATGGATTGAAGGGCTCAGAACATGCCTGGTTTCACGAAATCTGACAAGCCAAAATCTATGGCCTTAAGTTGTGAGTTTTCATCCTTAGACGTGAACAGGAAATTCTGATCCAGCAATTAACTACACTTAGATGAGAATACATAAATGACAAAAAAAAAAAATGCAAATACCACATCCAGTAAGAGAAGTGTGCAATCAATTCTACAAAAACCCTCCCCCCTTTCTCCTCATACCAAACTCCACACACACAAACACATGAGAGAGAGAGAAAGAGAAAGAGAGAGAGAAGATCAATCCCTCAGTAAGTACTGCACTCGTTCAGGCTTAACTTAACACATGATGAACAATGCACAAATGGAAAATGTATTCCACCTCTGGTTTAAGATCCCGGTGCACCACACCCTGGAGGTGGCAAAATGAGACAACATTCAATATCTGGATCATGACAGCCTTTGCGTCTTCTTCAGTGTATTTGCCACCCCTGCAGAAGTAAAAGATCGCTTAGTTATCAGCCCCTAACCAACGTTCCACTTTTTTAATTTCTCATTTTTCTTGTCCATCTAATGCATCCAAAATCTAAAAGATTCAAAGATTACTGTGTCTCATTATAACTAATACACAAAGAAATACCTTGGATGTATTATAAAAGAAATACCTTGAAAGTATTCTATCCAATAGCTCCCCTCCTTCACATAACCTGAAAAATGCAAAACAATTATAGAATCTTATTATTAGAAAGAGGAAACAACATAGAAACACACTCGATTCATCCCGCTGATATTAAATAAATAGATAAATAATAAATATCCAGAAAATTTTTCAGCATGGTTGTAAGACAGAAACAGTAGCAATTTGTTAAGGAAGAAAAGGCCAAGCAAATCCTCATTGCTGATTGAACTAGTTAACAGTTTAACTTATACAAAGAAAGAGTGTGATGTCATTAAATAAAGCCACCATGAATACTTACTCCATTACTATATAGACATTATCATGGTCTTCATATGCATCATAGAATTGTACTAGATTGTTGTGCCCTGTCAGAGCTCTCAATATCTTCACTTCCCTTCTCACATCCTCAATGGCAATGGCTGTAGTCATCTAGCAACAAAAAGGATAACCCACATTTAGCAAAAAACACAAGTAACCCACTGATATAAATATATATATATATAGCGAGAGAGAGAGAGAGAGAGAGAGAGAGAATTGAAGATGTAAGCTACTAAAAACACCATAAAAAAATTCCAAGTCACAGCAAAACCCAATTTGCTACAAACCAAAAGAACCATATGGATTTGAACAACTCTTATCAGTGTCCAGCAGAGAACACTTCTACCATCAGCTCTCTATTGTGATCTTTAAAAGTATATACTACTTTCCTTTCCCACTTTACTACTTTTGCCATTTTTTGAAATCTCTCTTCTTATTAGAAATCTTGAAGGTGGCTGGCTGCCAAGGCTCCGAGCGAGCCTGAAATAGGCCATGTTCTCGCAGTCAAAGTGCATAAAAAATGTAATCTTTTGCACGCAATACAATTTAAATATTAGAATTATTGTTTTTCACGATTAAAAATTTTCTACCCACAGATCAGATCTCTAAAATTTTCAAACTGTTCAGTTAAGGATATGAATCAGTCACTCAGATCATTCGTTATCAATCGAAAAAACCACCCCAAATTCGCATAATTTGACCAAAAAAAGGGAACACAATCAAGAATATAGAACTCGGAAAATGCCGAACCTTGGCCTTTGGTATAACCTTGACGGCAACATTTTGACCCTTAAGCTCACCCTTTTTAAACCTAGCTGAACAGGTGTACCCAAAATGGCCTCTCCCAACCTCTTCCCCAATCTCATACTTGTTCCCGAAATGCTTCGAAAACCCAAAGCTTTTATCCAGCCCCGCCACTCCCTCCGCCGCCTCATTTCCCTCCGGTATAGCCGCCTCATTCGGCTTCACTGAGCCGTGCCGCCGCGCCAACGCAGCTCTGATATGTTTGGCAGGCGACGGAGGGGGAAGGGCCGCTTAAAGAAGCGCTTCGGAGTGGAGTTGGAGCTCAAATTCGCTGGAGATCTCGCCGGGGACTTCTTGGAGAAGAGGTAGTGCGCTGGACTCGGACTGTAGAAGGGGAAAAAAGGTGATTTCTTCCCAGCCTCCACTTCCTCCCTCCGATTCTTAGGGGTTTCGCCATTTACAGAATTAGCAGCCGCAGCAGCCTGGTCATTGTGCTGAGCAACAAGGTCATCCTTCCTACCGGACACGCTGGGGCTTGGGGAGGGCTTGGAATTGCAGAGACCCATTTTCCACCTCCCCAAACACAATCCCCAGAAACACTAACACACACGCAGAGAGAGTTCACACCAACATTATCTGAATGGAACTTGTGTAGCAATTTTGCCTCCTCCGGTTTTAAGAATAAGAAAAGTGAGGAAGATGGTGGGGACTGAAGAGAGAGAAAAGAGAGGATGCCTACAAGCTGCTAAAAAGGAAACGACGGTGTGTTCGCTTTTGTCGAAGCACCAAACTCTGGGTTTTGGGGGGTTTTTAATTAGCGCGCAACGCCTTTTGCCCACGTGGCATCCATCTGGAGCATGTCGCGGTTGATTAAAATTTTTGTTAATAAGGACTAATGGAGTGGGGACCGGTTTATCTACATTGTCTTCCCTGCAGTTATACCCGGTGGGATTGGAAAATGAAATTAGTGAATTACCCCACCACCCCTTCCTTCTCACACTCTGGCGCGGGCCCATTCACATGAACCCAGAAGCTCGCATTTAATTTGAGGCCTTTCTCTTCATCCTCTCTTTTAATTTCTATTTTTAATTTTTAAAATTTTTTATATTTATGTAAATAACTTTTATAAAATAATAAAAGCAATTGAGTTCATGCACTCTGCCCCCGAGGAGACCCCTATCCAGCTTTTCTATTTGACCCACCATGGCCGCCTCCCCGTCAAAGCAAATTATTTTTGGAAAATAAATAAATTAAAATAAAGTCAACCCATAAGATCTTCATATAAGCAAAGATGCAGCGAATCCAAATCAAGCATGTGACAAAATCACAAATACAATTACCCTTTGACTCGATAAACCCAAGCCTTTGATTTTCAGTTTCTCCAAACAGCCTCTTAGACCGGTTATTTTCTCGAGAAAATGATGGATGAAAGATACGAATTAAAATCTCAAGTTGTTTTAATATTTGAATGGGTTAAAATAAAAGTGGGTAAGGGAGAATGACTTTAGAGAACCACTTTGCCATTTTAGCATTAAAATAGGAAATGGAAAGGAAAGGGGGCGGTGGAAAACTGGTGAAAGAATTGGTCCCATGAAGAGTGAGCGAAATGTATGGTTTTTTATTTTATTAATTCCTCCAAAACAGAACCCACATTCATTCTCCTTGCCGCCCACCCAACAATCCTAGAAATGATTTAGTCCCCCGCTATACTTTGACACCCATTTTTGACCTATTTTAATTTTTTGAATAATAAAATTATTTTTATTTAAAAAATCAGTATTAATTTTAATAAAATTTAAATTAATAAAATTTTTGAATCAATGACTCCAAAATCCAATATAATTATCTTTTTTACTTATAATTTAATAATTAAGAAATATTGTTTTGAAATTTTAGAGGTAGTTTAATTAGTTCCGTATTGGATTTGTTTCTTAATGGTTATTAGTTTAAGTCATTCAGGATCACTAGAGGTTTACCAATCGTTAATTTCAAAACCTGTGGGATTAGTCCAAATACGCATAAAAATCGAGAGATATCGGTTTGATTCCTTTAATGCTTTTTAAAATCTATAACTTTTCCATATTCTAAAAACCAGCGAGGTGAGATCAGAGCTGGAATCAGCCTTACGTAGCAGCGTGGGAAAAAGGCGTAGCCTTGCATTACAATTTACAAGATGCTTCCAAACCGTCCAAACCTACCTTCTCCGAATTGATGCCGTTCATTGCTAGGAATATTACATACACATTCAATATTAATATATGTACTCGAGCAGACATTTTCTCCAATATCCTTTTCAATTTGTGACGCACTTGCGGGTTGTGGGTTTTGACTATTGAACCATAATGACGACGATGATGATGATGCTGCTGCCACCCTTACCGATTAGGCAAGTCAAACCCCTTTAAATATTATATTATAAGAAGGAAAGTTTGTTCTTTTTTCTTTGTAATTTATGGCATTATTGCAAATGACACTTCGTTTTTTATTTATATCCTTAACCACCCACCTGCCGTCAGATAAAATCAACAACCACAAACAAAGGTATCATACGTTGGTATCAAATGTTGAGGCCCAAATATGACATTTGGGAATTTTATATTTTGAAAACCACTCCAACATACAGATCTAGGATGACCCTTGCCGGTTTGCCCCGTAACCAATTCAAAAATGGTCATCATCATTTTAGTGAAGCTATTATGCATGAAATGAAGATGTTTTCTCAAGTCAAACGGTTCACAATCCCAAAAGAGGCGGGAGGGAAAGGAAATTTAACTAACCTGAACGTAACTACCCAGAAGATAATAACGGTAATGATGGTGAAAGAAAAGGTGGGGGGGGGGGGGGGGGGGGGGGGGGGGGCGCGGAGAATTCATTATATGGATAGATCCACTAATGAAGGGCACGCTAAGTTAGCTTTGAGAAAAAGAAATTAAGTGGTGCTGGAGGCACATGTCCTCTTCTTGCATTAATACCTTCCAGAAGCAGTGCCTCAGCCCTCCTTTTCATAGTTGGTTTCAGGATGGGATTGGCTTTTAAAGTCTGTTTTAAGGTGGCCCTCAGACGTCAGAATTTGAGTTCATTTCCCTGCGACATTGTGCTCTTGTAGCCCCCTGGCCCCTGCAGGAATTTTTACTTTTATTTTTTATAAATCCTTTTATTATTATGGACCTTTAGTGAAAATGAGTTGGGGTTTAAAATTCAAACTGAAAAAATGGGTGGTTCGATGATAATCATGAAGCATTAACATTGTGGGCATGATGGAGGGCGTGCTGAAAAATCATACAGCAGATATAATGAATTCCGAATTGCATGCTTGGAGGAAATAAGGTTGAATTTGAAGGATGTGGCCCTAGACGGTTCCACTTATCCTATCATAAACTGTTGGAAATTGAATTGAATTTGATTCCCTCTATTGACATAAAGAGGACAATTCAGTTTTTCTTTTGGGTTCATTGAATTTTATGTTGAAATGACCCCCATGCCTGCAACCAAATGATAGAAATTTACTCAGAGAGACAGGATCTAACCAAACGTGAACCAAAAATTTTCGAGGCAAATTGCTTTAGAACTCGAGAAAAGGTTCTGATGAGTTGACATAATTCCAGGACAATGTTGGCCGGTTCCCCTTTGATGAGTAACTGCTAAGTTTTATATCTTATGCTTGGACTGACCCACGCCTTGTGGTGGAGATGTCAATGTCATTTGTCACCCGACTTCAACCTGTATAAAATATATGTTTGCCAAAACATCATCCGTACTACAATGTTTTTTGACATGACGAACTGCAACCTGTCATGGTAAATTTTTGGCTCTGATTCAAGATCATTTGGGATTTCATGCTGCCCAAGTATGCATCATTGATTCACTGTAACTAATCACAAAGCACCAAAAAGAAGGGAGAAGAATTAATGCTAACAAATTAATATTAACATGTGGGAGTTCCCAAGCATACTTGATCTTGATCTAGGAAGATATGGATAACTCTTGAGATGTGAAATTCATGGGGCCATTCTCCATGCAATTGTCTAGGGCAAAAAACAGATGCAATAGCATCGTTGTTATGCGTATGTCCCCTGCATTAGTAGGTCAGATACGGATGCTGGAGGCCAAAATCGAGTTAATGCACGCGATCTAACGCATGGGCTACACAGGCCAAAAGATCGAGACAACCATAAATCGAATCAAATGACAAGTCATTCATCTGTGCATCACAAGCAATAGACTAGACTAAGAGGTTTGCTCTATAAAATCAGAACCACAGCTGCTCTTCAGATGGACTACTTGCATTTTATTATTTGGTAACATCTGGCATGAGAATATCAATTTATCTAATATCAATAATGGCATAAGTCTGTTGCTACATTACCTTTTGCTTTAAGTTGTCTCATAAGTATGGAGTGGAGAAACAAAGTTTGGAGTGAAAATCCATCCACCTTGTATAAGATGTATCAATCCTCTCCCAGGCCACATGGATGAAATAATAACTGAGAATAACAGTCAATTTATTAAGGCCGAGTACTTTCTCCCTCCTGTAACTCAAGAATGCCATTGCTTGAACCAAGTGGCTGCAAAATGCCAAGGTCAGCCATGTATGAATCAACCAGAAGTTCTGTCCCCACCAAAACCAGACTCCAGAAATTTAGTTTCGTCGAGATGACTAATGTCACCCCATGCTTTTATGACCCACTTATCCCCATCACACAAGTGAAATATATTGACAGATGTATTCATTATTTTCCCTGCACGTCCATTTGGAGAAGCCCGCTTGTGAAGTGCCCGAATGACACCCCCATGAGTGACCACAACCACACGCTCTCCTGAAATGAGACCAAGTAACACCATGTAAATTTCACGGACAACAGAGCATTCTCCATTAGGAAAAGCATAAATTTTCCATGAGGCAACAATAATTTTATTGGAATATGCCTAAGAAAAGAGGACAAACCCCTATGTACATAGCAAGTATACAATTAATGCCTAACAGCCTAAGGCAACCCCAACACCTTAAACCTCACTGAAACAGTTGGATAAATCCAAAGAAGATTCAAATTTACAGTCTGAGACTAGGCCGTGATAGAAAACTACATGCAAAAATAGTTTTCAGATTCACTTCTGAGCTCTTCAAAAAGCATAAATTTTTATGAACTTTCATATACTTGTGATATGGCTAGGGAGGCTTTGAAAGGCAATCAAGGTTTTTTAAATACTTAAATAGGGCATAGCACCATTACTCATGATTTTTAATACACCTGAACTTAGTTTTTTTTACATTCCCCCATGTAGACTTACTTAGAAAAGAGATATCATCATTTTAAAATTACCTTTATGCTTGCTGCCAATTCTTTTCAAGGACAATGTACAGCGTTGATAAACTTGATCACGACTTTCTCCACCACCCTGCATTATATGGACTAAAATGGATGAGTAACAGATCCAATAAGTTCATCAGACATTCCAAAATTGAGTTCCATGTCGAGGATGGGTTTCATAAGGTATTAATCATCATAATTACATTTCTCCAAAATTCTTCATTCTTTTTTGAAGTATGCTATTGACCGTGTACACTAGCTGTTTCATTTGCAACTTACAACAGCTAACATCTATTTGAACTACTCCAACATCAGACAACCTCATATCAAAGACTGAAGTCCAGCCTGATGTATCAAGGCCTTGCATTTGAACACAGTCTGTACTCATGTTCCATCACTTGTACTTAGTTCAATGCATTTGAAATGAGCTCAATACAATGCCATCTTACATGGTCCCAAAAAATAAGGGTGCAAGCGAGGCCTGGCCTGCCAAGGCCAGCTTAATACACAAAACCCCAGCTTGAGGTCCATCCAGCCTAGCCTCATCACATCCCCTAGCCAGCAATCAGCCTGCCAGCTTTATTAAATGAACTCCAGGTCAAGCTGTGCACTTTCAACATACTATTGACAAAAAAATTGTCTTGAATTCAAATCATTGGATTTGAAAACCAAGGGGTGGCAATTGGGCTGTGTTGTATCAAGCTCATGTTGTTCAAGCTAACAAAAATGAGAAAATTTACTCAGCCTGAATGTAACTTAATAATTGTATTAGATTCTTTTGACACAAATATTATCCATTTGTTACAGGGGTAATACAACTCAACTTGTGGGATCTGTTAAATGAATATGTTGAATTGAGTTGGGTTGAATTATATTAAATTAATAGAAAACTAATCCAAATAATCCATTTCCATGTATATTACGAGAACATGGTTATGACCCGCTTGACATGATTATGACTCGTTTAACTCATTCAATCTTTAAAATTTGCATAAATTATAAATTAACTTATTTTTTTGAGTAATTTATAAAAAAATATAATAAATTAATGTAATTTATTAAGAAAAACTTATTCTTAAAAAATAAAATTCCTTAAATTCTATAACCTTGTTGTATCCATATTTACACCTAATACTAAGTTTTAATAATTGGTCTAAAAGATATTAGCATTGTAGCTTGCTAGATAAAAATAAAATTTTATTTAAAAAAATAAAAGATCAAAATAATAAAAAGGAACTATCAAAAAAAAAAAAAAAAAGGTTTGTCCAAAAACAAGTATTTTCAAAATTTCAAAATTTATATTTCAAGTGTTCTGCTGCCTCTCTAATTATAGAAATGATAAAAAAATAAAATAAGTAAAGATACATACAAAAGTTTTACGAAACAAAGAAATCATCTTTGAAAAAATTTAATTTATTTTTCTTGTTAAATATACTAAAAATAAAAGCAATCATAAAAAATAAAACTTATTAATTTTATTTTTATTTGAATTAATATATTTAGAAATGAATACATTGGCACCATAACCATATCCCTTTTTATACTCATATTTTTATCCATTTTTAATCCCCATATCCACATCCCATTTATTTTATATAAACTCAAATACCCATTACACATTTGAAATAAACCCAATATTCAGTTACCAGTCTATAAAAACCTAATACCCAATACCCATTTCACTTTTACAACTAGCACCAAATATATACCCAACCTTTGCAAACCTAAATACCCCTTTCATATTTCCACAACTTGCATTGCAAGTTAAGAGTCAAGATGTAAACAACTTCACCTTAGGCCACCGCCATATGTGAATCATGGCAAAGATGGCACCAATCAAGATTGTGATGCCATTAATGCCCCTCCAAAGATGGCTTTCAAGTTTCAACCACTAACAAACAACATCGTCACACAAAAAGATCATTAAAATGGAGAACTTTTGAAGTTTCAACATTCAAGGGCCAATCTTAAAGAACTTGTCAATAACAAGTGGGTTAAATTTCTTCTTTCTAATCATAGATGGAGGGTTTTTTTATTCCTCCATCATTGCGGAGATCCTCTACTCTTTCTTTGGTGATTCTCTGCTTTTTATTTGGTTTTTCTCTAGATTTCATTCAATTCAATTTGACTCTAACTTGTCTCCAAAGCTAGGGGTGGGTATTTTTTTTTTTTAATGGCTAACCAACCTAAACCAACCTACATGGTTGGTTTGGTAGTTTGGTCCACTTAGGAGTTTTTTTTTCTTAATTGATTTAGTTCGGTTTGGTTTAGAGTAGTTCTTTCAAACTGAATAAATTTGAACCACCCCAATTCCCTAATAAAATGCTTTTATTTGTTGTTTTTATGTCATTTAGGCTAGTGTATCAGGATTGTTTGTGTATTACCTTTTTTTTTCTTTAAGTTCTTTTTCATATGTTAAACAATTTAACAAATAGATTTTA
Organism: Vitis riparia; assembly: GCF_004353265.1. NCBI lineage: Eukaryota > Viridiplantae > Streptophyta > Magnoliopsida > Vitales > Vitaceae > Vitis > Vitis riparia. The sequence goes on from NC_048437.1 coordinate 8,351,718, forward strand.
AAAAACTTATGATTTAAGGCCTAAAATGTTATATTTGTTGATTTATTGGTTGAAAAAACAATATGGGTTGTTGATATATATATATATATATACCGAATTTAAAATCACCCCTATATGGACTGGTTTAGTTAGGTTAGAGGCATCAATTTGGTGGTTTGGTTAGGTATATTTTTCTAATTGATTGATTTGGCTTAATTAAAAATAGGGCTAAAAATTGAACCAAACCAAACCATGCCTGGCCTTGTCCAAAAGTTATTGATTCATCTCTGAGTTGACAATTTAGCAAAATATTGAACTTGCATAGATATCCAATGTTTTAAAAGGGTAATGACACTCTTAAGGCGTTTTATCCAAATAAGGGAAAGCATAGTAATATTTTAAAAGGCTAAAGAGGATCGTCTATGAGTTGGCAATTTAGCAAAAAACTGAACTTGTATATATATCCAATGTTTTAAAAGGCCAATGACACTGTTAAGGCGTTTTACCCAAATAAGAGGATAAAGGCTAAAGAGGATCTTCTCTGAGTTGGTAATTTAGCAAAATACTAAACTTGTATATAATAATAATAATAATAATAATAATAAATACTAAACTTGAGGCATTTTACCCAAATAAGAGGATAAAGGCTAAAGAGGATCTTCTTTGAGTTGGCAATTTAGCAAAATACTAAACTTGTATATATATCCAATGTTTTAAAAGGCTAAAGACACTTCAATTTAGCAAAATACTAAACTTGTATATAATAATAATAATAATAATAATAATAATAATAATAAATACTAAACTTGAGGCGTTTTACCCAAATAAGAGGATAAAGGCTAAAAAGGATCTTCTATGAGTTGGCAAAGGGGTCTAGTTACAGCAAGCCAGACCTGTTTTGCAGCCCTGCCCACAAATTTCTCCAATTTCCAATAGTATACACTTTTGTTTAAACTTTAAAACAGCAGTCCAACATTCACAAAAAATTTATGATAAAATTAGCGTTCTACAGATCACAAGTATAAAATGAATACTTACAGGAATTTCTTGATCAGTCCTATGAGATAAAAAAGCTTTGTGAGCTTCAGGATTAATTTTGGCTAGTTCCTGGTATACAAGACCTTGAAGATCCCCCAAATTTCTTTCCCGTAGGTCTGGATCTTTAATAACCTGAAACCAAAGCCCAACAAGAAAAAGTGAAGAAATAAAAGATATAAGCCTAAAGGTTCTTGTCCTCCTTATGTAGATGACAGTAGGTATAGTTGTTTTTTAGGTATTTTTCTTTTAGGGGAGGAGAGATCAGGTGGAATGAAGTGAAGGGTTGGTCGTCATGCATGATCAAGATGCTAGAACCATTTAGATATGTGTTCCCAAGGTTGTCCAAATGCATTTGTGCTAAGTTTTATCTTTTATTGTATTTCCACTCATCCATATCAATTTCCTTAGCTACTTTCTTATGTTACTACATATGTCCTTTGTGAGTTTGTGTGTTCTACTTGTCTAACATTCTATAATATTTCCTTTAAACAAGGACAAATCACTGAAATAACAATCGGAAAAGGGGCACTATTGTTACAAAAAGAAGGTACAACTAATTCATCCACACATAAAGAAGCCTGAACAAAATTGACCATGATTATGCATATCTAATAGGAAACTCCTTTTCTCTAATTTTACAGCTACTGTTATTTCATGTATGTTATTGATGGCATCAATGTATTTGCTTCAACCTTCTTTCCTCTGCAAAACCCATCAAATTAACTCCATAAAATCTTTATAATCTAATTCACAAGAGCCAGGCAAAGTCTTAACTTTTAACAATAGTATATTCCTCGGGTGCAAATCATAAAGGTTATCAATATCTTTAATATTTTTCCTCAATTATTCCATATCATTCCCATTTCCCAATTATGAAAACTGAATTTTATTTAATTTTTCATATTGGTATAAGAACAACTCTCATCTAAGGGCCTAATAATAATTTCCTGGTCTTCAGAATCTTATCAAACAATCACTGCAGCCTTGACAAAGTCACAAAGCATTATCTCCCGTGAATTTCACATTCTTAATTTGAATCAGAAAGGCCCAGAGCCTCTATTGCTTCCATTTTCCCAAATCTGCTCATCGTTCATGCGTGTCTTCATTTTTTTGTTACAGCTCAATTTGCTAGCAAAGGCACTGATGTAATTTACCACCTCTTCCAATACTAGCTTGGCTGTCCAGAACCTTCTGTCTATATTTTGGTACCTCTGGTGCCATCAATTGTACTCTTATTTTAACTCCTAGCTTAACCTAATTATTGTCATATGTTCCCATCCAATGCTTCAGCTTTCTTTTATCGTATCATCCTAAAGGCATATGGTAGTGATTCTATCTATTTTTCACAGGGCATATCAAATTCCAAGCCCATCAATCAAAGTTTTAAGCATCCAAACTGACTAGATGCTTTCCAGAACAAGCTTCCATGTGCCATTTCTTTCTAATTTAGTGTGTAAACAACAAAAAAGGAAAAAAAAAATTAGAAATTTTGAAGCAGATACAGTAAAAAAAAAAAAGATAGTTTAAATGGATCCTGTTAGCATCCCATTGCATCTGCATTTGTAATAACAGAAACAGGAAAAGAAAAAGAAAAAAAAAAGGAAATATATGTTCAGAAAGTTGCTTCTTGTCTCACACCTCAAACCTGCCACAGCTGGTTGCTATTGCCTGTGCTGTCTCAAAAGCTCGTTTCAAGTCAGATGAGTAAACAGCAGAGATTCTTGGTCCCTTGGATAGTCTGTCAGCCACCTTCAAGAGAGAGTAAAATAATTATCAAGCATTTGAAAGGCAAAACACATAAAGACATGTAAAATAAGAGTTAGAAGCTTACTGCAGCTGCTTGTTGTCTCCCAGCTTCATTTAATTCAACATCCAGGTGTCCCTGTTAAAAGAAATAAAAATGAAGTTGGGCATGAGATGAGGCAAAAACCAAAGCATACAATTCTACAAGACCATGAGCTGACAACGGGTTATTCTCATAAGGTTTTCAACTAGGAATGAAGCCTACATCAATCACAACTCTGGAAAACTTATAGAATCGATGGGGAAACTTTTGAGTAAAACAGCAAATAGGGCAATGCAGTGGAATTTATAGGGCATCCTCTATAGAGTGATATGTCATTTTTGAATTTCACATACCATTTACCGATGTCAACTGATCACAGGCTTAAAATTGTGGAAAATCTAACAATCAGAAGATAAACCAATCGAATTTCAAGGGAAACAAATGTATTTCCGCATACCTGAATTCTTCCATCAGCATTCCAGGCAGTTTCGCCATGACGTACCACAATGATCTCGACATAGCCCGGGTCAACTGGGCCCAATTGAGGGTCACCATTGCAATCAGATTCAGAAGAAGCCCTGAATTCAGAGTTTCAATTCAAGTCTAATCAGATTATATCAGAGCCTTTAATTCAAGAATCGTGTGATTACATATTGTTCAAAAGGGTTCCAATTAGCAGCTAAGAAAGGTAGGAGAAGAAAAAGAAAAGCAACTAAATCAAAAGTTCCATCATTTACAAATCCAGATTTTAAGTTCTTTTCTTTCGTTTTCTCGGGAACCAAATCGAAGGTTAACCAATGAAGAAAAAGAAAGGAAGTTGAGATAAGGGAGCAAGAATGGAGAATGGACCTGGAACCCGAGTCCGCCATGAATGACTCAGGAATTCTGAGTAGGTGAGGTCGGCGTTGGAGTTGAGTCCTACGCTGCAAGCGAAGATTGGGAAAATGTTTTAATGTCGCTGCAAACAAAGGTGGATTCTTCCGGCTTATGGACCGGCCAGCCACCTGATCAAAGGGTATTGTGCCAATCCGATACTCGCCCCTCAGCATTTCTTCGGGCCATTCAAATTCATGGACCAAGCCTCGAATGTATTAGGATAAGCCCTATATGGGCCGGTATCTTTAGCGGCCCATCCCATTGAAATACAGCATTTGTTGCGTCCACGGAAGGTTGAGACTTGAGACATGCAATTGCCGAAGCAAGAGAACGAACAAGGTAAAACAAAAAAGAATAATAAAAAATATTATATTACAAATGAGTGGTGAATATTTCATTTATGAACTTCCCCATCTAGTCATGTTAAAGATGAGTAATCAGAGATCATTCGATGATGCTTATAAAAGACTTCTCATACCATGTGGAAGGACCATCTCGAGCAAGAAGATGCTATTTTTATTCTTTTCTTTGATTTCCTCCTCCCTATTATACATTATTAAAAATAATATATATTTCTCTTTATTTTTATTTGCGTTGTATTTATTCTTATTTTATAACATATTCCAATATAAACCACTTTCTTTCCCAGAGATGGGCTTGGGCCTCATGCATTCATGCGAGCTCCATTTTCTTTCTACGAGCTCAAATAACTTAGAAAGTAGGACTTAATATATAGACTACTTCTTGGCTTTTTTAAAAAAAGCCTCAAGCAATCATCCCTCTTAATTTTATTATTCACAATTTTTTTTGTTATTTTTGTTTTTTGGTGTTGAAAACTAGCCATGGGAATACCAATACTATTTATTTAATAATTAATAAGAGACATTATTAACAAGTATTTAATATAAAAACAATGGATGATGTATGAGAAGTATGTGGAGAAATGGAGTGGAAGACAATATATGAACAAAATTAAAGAAAAGAATTGTTTTCATTTGATTATGGTAATTGAGTTTCTGTTAAATTGTAGTATTAAAGAATGAGAAATCTAAATTATTAAGGGATGTGTTGCACTAGATCAAAATTTAGAAACCCTTTTTTGGATATTCAACTTTTTACAAAGAATGGTAATTGTTTTTACTTTGATAAAATTTAAAGATGCATGGATTTTCTTCTACTCAAGATAGCCATGAATTTATCTTCACATCCATTTTTTTTTTTGGTAATTCACCTTTTTACAAGTTGGAGTAAATTATTCATTTCTTATTATAAAGACTTAATTTTTCAAATATGTAATTTTGTTGAAAATTCCTTTTGTATTTGGATAAATCTTTTGATTTATAGGATAAATGGAATAGGACATGAAAAGAGTCTTGTTCTAATTCTCTTAATCAAAACCATCAAGCTTCATCTTTCATTTTAGCATAAAATTAATTTGGGTTTCCTATTTTAATTGAAAATTCTTTTAGGCCCTTATGCTAATCTATTAGCTAGCCCAAGATGTTTCTTAATTAAGTTTTGCCAATCAGAGACAAGGTTAAGGCTATTAACGAGTCAAATCTAGTTAATAATTTCAACGTTCCCTTTAAAAGTTTAAAATAATTAAGTTCAAACAAACACAATATAATATCAATGACTTAAGGATCAAAGCTTTTAAATGATAAGAAGACTTATGACTTTTACTAAGATTGTCACTTGTTGATGAACTTGAGTCTAATTTTTTATTTTTATCTTTTTTTCATGCACGTAAAGTTTCAATATCATCCCTTTTCGAACTTTAAAAGATCACATTCCATTATAATTGGATGATTTCATGATTTTGATGAATCCTTGACCCTAATTCTTCCTAAATATGCTTTAAGGGATAAAAACATGTTATTGGAGGTTTCAAACCTCGTTCCAAGGTTATTTTTACATTTTATAGTGCAATTAGTCAAGAAAAAGGAAGAATTGATTGAATCAATTAGGCTTTGCCGATTAAGGTACACTTTGCAGAGTCTTTCTCTTCTAATATTATGTGTTTAACAAGTTGAGACAAGATTTGTCAAACTAGTTGCTTAATTAGTTAAAATCTTGAACCCTAATGCTCACCTACTAATACACAATGACTAGTGAATCAGTCAAATCGGTTGCTCAACCAATTAAGCCTTTTTTTTTTTTTTTTTTTTTTTTCAGGTTTTTGGGATTGAAAACATATAAATTGAAGTGTTTAAGAGCATTGGAGATGAGACTCATTGCATTTAATTGACAAACCAACTATTTCTATTATTCAAAGCTCTTATAAGTGCATTTATTCCAAAACTTGCCACTTTTTCAAGTACACTTTCAAATCCTTCTTAGTTTTTATTTGTGTCGTGAGCTTTACTTGCTATTAGGATTGAAAATTACATTTTCACTTTCATTCATCTTTTGTGAGAAGTGTTTTTTAAGTAAGGTAGATCAATTAAAGTTTTTGTAAAGGTCCATTGGAATTTTAGAATCTAGATGAATGAATTGAAAGCTTGAAGTTCAATATTTGGATGTAATGGAACTCTCCGTCAATTAAAAGCTTGAGAAAGTAGATGTAGACGACATGTTAAACCACTATAAAAGAGTTTGCATTTCCTTCTCTTAATCCTTATTTTTTGCTCTTTACTTCATTTTTTTTTCTCTCAACTTGCCCTTAATTACATTTTTTGAAAAAGGATGAACACTACAATTCACCCTCCATCTCTTGGTTGTTAAAACTACGTTTAAATTAGTTTGATTATATATATATATATATATATATATATATATATATATATATATATATAATTTTATTTTAACTTCTAATATCATTAATTTTTTGAAGTTTTTCCTATATTTTTGTAAGTTTTGACCACTTTTCACTTAATTGATATTTTGGGTCAAAATTTTCACCGACATTTCTCGATATATCTTGATATATTTATAAAATGATCATTATATTTTTAAAACTTGATAATTCTCATTCTTATATATGGAGTTGCAATTAAGTGCTATACTGATTATTTATTTATTTATTTTTCTTTTACATTAATTGCTAGCTCATTGTTAGCTCGAGATTGTATGGGCATATTTTGCCTAATGAGTATAAAAGAAATCTCATGTTCTTTTTGCAACCAAAAAAAGTAGGAAGATGAATAATATAAACATCATCATATATACTAGGATAATGTACCACAGTTTAGCAATTTTTATTGTTGTATGGACTGTACTTATAAAAAAACTCATTTCCCACGTGGCCGATCGAACATTTCTTAATTTGTTTCAGTCTCCTGAATGATTTCAATTTCCAGATATGGAGAAAGATATGTTTGGGAATTTCACTCATTTTCAATATCTTTCTTTTGTCACTGCCCCCTGGTTTTCTTCTATATATGTTTTCCCATTGTACAACTAATGTTATAGAAAATTTTGCATTACCTAGCTATAATTGGATCCTGAAGTCTTTAGCTATCTTACTAGCTAGGATTTACTTCCACATGACAGAAAATCGATCAGCCAGGCCAGCTCAGTCTTCTTTAGGACTATGTTGTTGGATGATCAAAATGGAGGCGGAAACCGCAAAAGCAGACCCCGATAGAATATCGCCTATTGGACCTAGTTCTGGACACTGCTCCCAATCATTCATCCCAGCTGTCAATGCCGAGTTCACCCTCCCCCCTCGACCAACTATGATGAGTCCATGTTGCCCTCCTAATGACTGCAGAGCTGACATGGTCTCACCTGAATTTGCAAGATACTTTTCCATGTAAGCAACTTGCCCTCCTACATGTCTCTCGTAGAACCCTGCAAAGAACTCATCATCAAGCTGCATCTCCTCTTCTTGCTCAGCAAGGTTAACCTTACTGGTGCCAGGTCTAGTGCATTTGGAATTTGCATTGGCGTCCAATAGGAATCTAAGAACTGTGAGTTTCACTCCTGGATGTTGGGCCACGTGGCTGGCATAGACCAGTGCTTCCCTATCATCTTTGCCACCAATAAATATAACTGCCGCATGTAGAAATATGGATGTTCTTGATATTTTGCTGGTCACTCCAAAACCCCGATCCACTAGTATTCCCACTGAGCACGGGGCATTCTGAAGAACCTGTTAGACACCATAACGATCGTTATGACAAATTAGGAAGTTCAGATTTTCTTTAATACTATATTTGGTTCTCAGTAAGGAAAAGAAAATAGAGAGGAAAACTAAAAAGAAGGATGTCCAGTATACTCTAGAGCATTTTCCGTTCTTCTGTGATATATATGCATATACCTTTTTGTTCACGAATCGGAACTTGGAGTCGGCTCCAGTCATTTTTCTATCCTCTGCCGGGTATTTGTGGAATGGCAGTACGATGAGGGAAACGTTCAAGTCCCTTGCGAAATGGCAAATATCCTGGTGCATGACACTGAATGGTGAGAGGGCAAGCATTCGACGGAGGGTAATACCACTTTCATGCTCCTCTTCGTAAGTTTTGATTGCAGTAGTGATTTGGTCTCTCATCTCTATCACAGCCCTGTCGGTCACAGTCACTACTTCCACTCCTTCCCTGTGTACAAGTGTGGACTCTATTTGCTCCGTGAGCTCGATCATGTCAGTCACATAAACCATGATCCCAGGATCGCCTCTCCCCCGAGATATCTCAATGAAGTTAATGGTAGAAGGCAGGTGTTGAGGGCCATGAATGCATAGCAAGACTCGAAGCTCATTTTCAGAGTCGAGCCATTGAAGTGCCATCCGTTGATTTGGTGAGCGTTTCCTTGCACGTCTGATGATGTAGGCCCCCACTAATGGGGCGTAGATCACAGTGAAGAAAATTGCAAGTGTCAAACCAATTCTGGTTGAAGTCGTCATGATCATTTCATGATTCTTCATCTGGTTTAGGAACACAAAGCCGTTAGATTGTAGCGGTTTGGATGGTACAGAAGAATAGCTTTAATTTATATAGCTGGTGTTGCTCCAAGAATGAAGTAGTAAGTGGTACAGAAGTTGGGTCTTTGCTCCTCTCCTGTCTTTATATATAGACATGCCCAAGACATGTATTCACTGGTAATGTTTGTGGGGTTCTAATTTCTCGAAAGTTAGAATGTAATGCAAGTTGAAAAGCATTGAGCCTTCAAAACCATGGTGACAAATTGCAGGACACCTATCAACTTCATTGAGAATGTTCTCAGTAGGAGCCAGACTTGTCTCAAGGTAGGAGCACCAGCCATTATATATAGTTGAAAGAAGGGAATAGAAAGGCTTACGTACGTGGAAGGTGAAAAGAGCCAAGAACATATGAAAATGGCCCTTGACATTAAGAAGTAAACCAAGTGCAACTGATTCTGGGAGATTAAATCCTAACATCAGCCCTGACAGGAAAGTTCCGACCACTTTCCCTAATGTTGCAATCACAAAAATGAAAATCATTCTTGCCCATGTCCAGGGATTGCCTGGATTGAACATCTGAAAATCGACTCCCAAGCCCACCCAAACAAAAAAAATTGGATAAAAGATGCATTTCAAGAAGTAGTTGAGTTTGCTGATCATCATCTTTGACAATCTGCCCTCCCTAGGCAAAGCAATTCCCGTTATGAACGCGCTCATCATGGGGCTGTACTTGCCTTTAACAGCCGAACAGCCGCAGCTAATGGCCACAAAAGCTACCGACAGCACCATGTGGGAGCCTTTCAGAGATTTTCCTGCCGGGTTTTCATGATTGACCCAGATCATTAGAATTGGAGATATCACGGCGGTGACCACTACTTGAACTATCAAGGTAGAAGTTATCTTCAAGATATCCTTGGAATCCCTGAAACCGAGATTTTTGTCGGCTGAAAGGATAACAAACCCAATGGAGATGAAAAGAGTCGATACCAAATCAGAGTACATCCCAGCTGCAACTAAAAACCGTCCTATGTCTGATTTCCCAATCTTGAGGTCAGTGATGAGGCGTGTTAGCAGGGGAGAGGCAGTGCCAGTGAGGGTGACGGAGAGGGAGACGGTGAATTCATGGCTTGGGAACTCCGAATAATTAAAATATGGAGTCAGAAGGTATGCTAGTATGAACGTTGAGAGCATCCCAGAATACGCCACTATGGCTTCCTGAGTTGGCCGCTGAAAGAGTATGCGGGCATCCATTTCTAGACCTAACGCAAGCATGTGGAAAATCATACCAAATTCGATAATATCATTCAAAGTTTTCACTATGTTGTCACGGTGATCTTCTTGCGTTAATATTATGTTGCCAGCAACTATCCCTACCTACAAACACCATAGATATAGGAAACTGAATCACAATAAGAACTTCCCATTAATATGCACATGCATACTCATAAGAAGAAACAGAATTCCTAAGCTAGATATCGTTAACATTGATCCAAAACACAATGGATTGAATGAATTTTTTTTTTATAAAAAAAACCATTGAATGCTTAGAACCATCATAAGATGCATTGTCCTCTCCTGATAATGAAAATGAAATAATTTTAGTGTTTGGGAAGAGAGAAATTAACTTACAAGGGTTTCTGCAACCATCCTTGGCTGTTGATAAGACCTCAGAAAGGCACGGGCTATATTGGATAGGAACACTACGACGAAGAAACCCAAGATATATGCTGCTGCAACTTTCACATTCGTCACTAAATCTTTACACGGCAGGTTCTTGGAAATCAAGTCGGGGAGATCAAAATTTACTTTGCCCATCATTCTTCTTCTTTCTCTCTTTCTATTTCACAATCACAGAGGAAATTCTTGTGTTCATGGACATCTCCATTTTTGTTCTCTTTGAAATTAAATTCATTCATTTTTAGGACTTTTTTTTCAAAGCGTTGAATGAGTGGTTTCAATTGGTTCCTTGATTGGAGGAGAAACTGCGGGAGTGAAAACAGGTGAATTAGCCATCGATAAGTCTGGATATGGAAATGTTGATTGTAATTGAAAAAAATGGCTTGTAACATTTGGAATTGATGGGCCCTGCCTTGTGGTTTGCAAAAGGTAGAGTTTACATTTAAAAACCTTTAGAATTGTGACAAAAAGTGGGTGCACTGAATGGGAAAAAGCTCTAAGAGTGCAAGCCCTCAACCATCGATCCGATCCATCGGTTCACCGGTTAACCGATTTAGTTCAACGTGAAAAAGGGCTTAAAAACTGATCCAAAATCGGATACATGACCAACCTACGATTCAAATTTCCATCCATCAATCCGATCCGATTTTAAAAATATTGCTAATAGTCAGGAAGTCGGCAATTCTAGCATAAGAGATTAAAATTTAAAAAAGCTAATATATTACTGCAAAATTCTTAAAATTTTTAATTTTCTGAGCAAGAAAAAGTTATATGCAAATCAAAAGAACCTAGTAGAAAAAGCAATGTTTCGAAGTTAGACACCGTCATTTCTCAATCTTGACTTATACATAAATTCAAGTACATGATTTTTTTACCAAATGATCATAATAATTTTAGGTTTATGTGTCTCATCAAGACCTTCAAATTTTGATTAAAATAAATTAAGTCGAATTATAGGGTGATGGGTTAAATTTAGTTTTTAAATAAAAAGGAAAATAAAATTATTTTAAATATTTTTTTATTTTCGATGATAAATAATTTTTTATAAAATTTGAATAATAATATTATAATAAACATAATAGTATTGTTGGGTTAAAAATGATAAAATTTCAATACATCTTACATAATATGAATATCATCTATCATCTTTTTCGATACCTCTAATCAATTAAAAATAAATAAATTCTCTTTCTCAAAGTTGTTTGTTTCCGAACAAATGCATCATCACCTAAGTTTTCATTAGAGGTATGAATTTGTTACTTAATCTTTGAAAAGGAATTGTGAGGCAATTTTGGTTTAGGAATTTATGGAATTAATTAGTTTGGTTTTTGAATTCCAAATTACTTTTAAAAATTATTAAATTTATTAATGAATTTAATATGTTGAAAAATTCATAAAATATAGTTATATACCTTGAAAAAAAATTGAGTTATTCTAAACTTGTTTTGATCCATAAAATTGTGATATTTATTTAATCATTTTTTTTTTGTGTTCCAAATTATTTTTAATGAATCTAAGTATTAAATGTTACTTAATTTGGTGTCTCTTTGTCCACCTAAAAATTTGTAAAAAATAGTTGTATCTTGAAGAGAAACTAGCTCAAAGTCATTCTAAACCAATTTGAGTTCATAAATTTCTTATGTTTATGCCTTTCGAGTTCCAAATTAATTTAAAATTGACTAAACTTATTACTTAATCCTAAACATTTATTTTTGTTTGACTTTGGGTCTATTTATTTAATGAAAAATTTGGGAACTTTTGGATAAATTTAGAAAAATACATCCAATTGGGGGAGAAATCACTATGGAGGATTTTAGCATTTTGTAGAGGGAAATGGAAGAAAAAGGAGAATTTTTTTCCATCTATTTTCTTTTCTTTTCTTTTTCTAGTTTTTAAAATTCTTTTATTTCTCATTATATTTTTAATTTTTTTTCAAAAATTATTTCGAACAAAAAGAAGCCAAACAAGAGTTCAATAAAAAAAATAAAAATTTAATCACATTGTTAAACAAGCCCTAAGGTTTTCCAATAATGAAATCCTTTATAAATAAATTTATAAAAGAAATTATTTTGTTAATGAAATTTGAAGAATATAATGGTTAATATTTTTAGATGACACACTAAAAAGGTTACAATGGCCAATATGGTTGGTTTGTTTAGTTAGATTTTTTATTTTTATTTATTTTATTTAAAATGTAGTTATGTATAGAGGAGAAACAAATTTAACCCCTTAACTATCACTTACTTTGGAATCTATTTGCTTTACGAGAAGAGTTAGAAAATAATGAGTCTATGAGACGAGTCACTTTTGATCCATATTTTTCATAATTTTTTTTTATTAAACTTTAAATTATTTTAAAAATTATTAAAGTACTCATCAATGAATCCACTAGGTTTAGTCCATTTAGCATCTATTTCTCAAGTGAAAAAATTTGATAAATTAGGATTATGTGCAAATGAGAAATTAGCAAAGTTTTTCATCATCAGCTTTTGTATTATTTGATCGGTTCTTGAGTTTCATGATATTTTAGCAATAATTAGATTGATTTTTTGAGTTTCAAATCATTTTTAATAATTAACAAATCAACATGCATCAAATACAACTTGATTTCAATGGGAAAAGTCCAAAAGAGTTAAAGAAAATTCAAAAAAACATATGCAATTTAGAGAGAAATCATATATAAAAATTCCAAGTACCGGATAGAAAAAATCGAAGAACAAAAATACCATGTTCTACTTTATCAAATTGAATTTTGCAATTTCTTTTTAAATGTTTTTAATTTCTTTATATTCTCTTTTAATTTTTAAAAAATCGAAGAACAAAAATATCATGTTCTACTTTATCTAAAACTATTTGCTCTATTAATTTTTTTTTTCAAAAATTAATTTAAGAGAATAATAAGTAAAGAGTACTATAATTTTTGCATTTCTAAATCATACTGATCAAACAAGTTTTTCATTTCCCAAATATGGAGAAAGATGTTAAACAATACTTACCTGAAACTAGATGAAAGCAAAAGCAAAATCATCCTGGGAAATGCATATACCTAGACAACATAAATTGCTTTTGTAATTTTTTTTGTTTTTGGTATATTCTTTTGTCACTGTGAACTAGTTTTCTTCTATGTTTTTCCATTCTACAAGTATTATTTTGGAAATTATCGAATCATCTAGCTGTAATCGGATCCTGAAGTTTTTAAGCTATCTTACTAGCTAGCTAGGATTTATATTTACATAACCGAAAATTCTTCGGTGAGGCCAGCTATTTCTCCTTTAGGACGGTGTTGCTGGATGATCAAAATGGAGGCGGAAACTACTGAACTAGACCCCGAAAGAAGATCACCAATGGGACCTAATTCTGGGCACTGCTCCCAATCATTCATCCCAGCTGTCAATGCTGAATTCACCCTCCCCCCTCGGCCAACGATGATGAGTCCATATTTCCCTTCTAATGACTGCAGAGCTGACATGGTCTCAGCTGAATTTGCAAGATACTTCTCCACGTAAGCAACGTGCCCTCCAACATGTCTCTCATAGAAGTCAGCGAAGAACTCATCATCAAGCTTCATCTCCTCTTCTTGCTCAGGAAGGCTAATCTTGCAGGTGCCGAGCCTTGTGGATTTGGCAATTGCATTGGTATCCAATAGGAATCTAATGACTGAGAGTTTCACTCCGGGGTGCAGGGCCACATGGCTGGCATAGGCAAGCGCTTCCCTATCGTCTTTGCCACCAATGAAAATGACTGCTGCATTTAGAAATATAGATGATCTTGATATTTTGTTGGTCACTCCAAAACCCCGATCCACCAGTATCCCCACGGAGCAAGGAGCATACTGAAGCACCTGTTTAGGCACCAAAATGATCATCATCACAAATTAGGAATTCGGATTTACTTTTAATATATCAAAAAGTCCCAGTGTGGAAAAGTTTTGAGTATAATTTGAAGTCTAGCTTCCCCAACTTCTGACTTCTGTATCAAATATTTGTGTACATACCTTTCTGTTCACGTACCGGAGCTTGGACCGGGCTTCAACCATGTTCCCATCTGATGCCTGGTACTTGTGGAATGGCAGTACAACGAGAGAAACGAGCAAGTTCTCTGCCAAAATGCAAATATCATGGTGCATGACACTGAATGATGAGAGAGCTAACATTCGCCGGAGGGTTACACCACTTTCGCTATGCTCCTCTTCATAAGTTTTGATTGCACTAGTGATTTGGTCTCTCATCTCTACCACTACCTTGTCGGTCACAGTCGCCACTTCCATTCCTTCATTGCGTACAAGTGTGGACTCTATTTGTTCAGTGAGCTCGATCATATCAGTCACATACACCATGATCGCAGGATCATCTCTCCCCCGAGATATCTCAATGAAGTTGATGGCAGAAGGTAATTCTTGAGGGCCATGGACGCATAGCAGGATTCTAAGCTCGTTTGTGGGGTCGAGCCATTGAAGTGCCATCCGCTGATTTGGTGAGCGTTTCCTCCTTGCACGTCCAATGATGTAGGCCACCACTGATGGGGCGTAGACCACAGTGCAGAAAATTGCAAGTGTCAACCCAATGCCGGTTGAATTAGTGGTGATTTCATTCTGAATTTGGTTTAAGAAAACAAAGCAGTAAGATTTGGATGGTAATATATATAGTCGCTGATGCTACTCAGAGATTAAAGTATAAGCGCTACAAATATCAAGTCTTGCTCCTCTCTCTTATCCGTACATATAGACATGCCCCATGCATGGATCATGTTTGTGGGGTTCTAGTTTCTGGGAACTTAGAATGAATGCAAGTTCAAAAACCTAGCCCATGGTGACCAATTATAGTACAACTGTCAACTCCATTGCCAAAGTTTTCGGTAAAAGCCAGACTAGTTGTCTCCAAGTTTCATGATTTGGTAGGAATATCAACCATGACAGTTGAAGGATGAGGGAATAGAGGCTTACCTGTACAGCGGAAAGGGCTAAGTACATATGAAAATGGCCCTTGACATTAAGAAGTAAACCAAGTGCAACCGATTCTGGGTGATTAAATCCAAACAACAACCCTGACAGGAAGGTTCCAACAACTTTTCCCAATGTTGCAATCACAAAAATGAAAATCATTCTTGCCCATGTCCAGGGGCTGCCAGGATGGAACTTGGGAAAAATGACCATCAAGCCCACCCAAACAAAAAAAATTGGATAGAAGATGTTGTTCAAGAAGTAGTTGACTTTGCTAATCATCATCTTTGAGAGTCTGCCCTCCCTAGGCAAAGCAATTCCCGATATGAAGGCGCTCATCACGGGGCTGTACCCTGCCAAAGCCGAACAGCTGCAGCTTATGACCACAAAAGCTACCGAGAGCACCATGTGGGAGCCTTTCAGAGGTTTTCCTTCCGGGTTTTCATGATTGACCCAGCCCATGAAAATTGGAGATAGCATGGCGGTGATCAGTGCTTGAGGTATCAAGGTAGAAGTTATCGTCAAGATACTCTTGCAATCCCTGACACTGAGATTTTTGTCGGCTGAAAGGATAACAAACCCAATGGAGATGAGAAGAGTTGATACCAAATCAGAGTGTATTCCAGCTGCAACTACAAGTCGTCCTATGTCCGATTTCCCAATCTTGAGGTCAGTGATTATGCGGGTTAGCAGGGGAGAGGCAGTGCCAGTGAGGGTAACGGAGAGGGAGAAGGTGAATTTATAGTTTGGGACCTCCGAATAATGAAAAAATGGAGTCAAAAGGCATGCTAGTATAAATGTAGAGAGCATTCCAGAATAGGCCACCATAGCCTCTCGAGTTGGCCGTTGAAAGAGTATGCAGGGATCCATTTCTAGACCCAACGCAAACATATGGCAAATCATACCAAAGTCCTTGATATTATCCAAGGTTTGTTGTATGTTTGCAAAGAGTTCTTCCTGGGTAAGCACGATGTTGCCCGCAATTATCCCTACCTGCAAACATTTTCCATATAAGAAACGAAATCACAATAAGTCCTTTCCAGTAATAGGATATAAATCACACCCACTACAGAACAGCACCGTTAACAGAGACTTCTTATAAATCAAGGATAATGATTTGTGTAATGCGTTCACATACAAGACTCATTAAATGAATTTGATGATGTAGATATGTAATTCATTAGTCGATGATTAATGCAAATGGGAAAGAGTATTAAGTAAGAAAAAAAAAAAAGAGAGTAGTTTTGTACATCTGCAGATGATGAAATGAAACGGCGCTGAATACCTAGAACCATTGAGGGATACATGTAAAAAATTTCTTGTTTGGAAAGAGGGAAACTTACAAGAGTTTCTGCAACCATCCTTGGCTGTTGAAAAGTTCTTAGAAGGGCATGGGCAATATTGGATAGAAAGACTACAAGGAGGAAACCCAAGATATATGATGCCCCACCTGTCGCATTCGCCACTAAATGTTTACATGGCTGTAGCTTTGTGGGCATCAAATCTTTGAAGTTGACATTTGCCTTCTCCATTCTTCTTCTACACTCTGATCTCTCTCTCTCCTGCTCAACCACGGAGAAAAATATATGTGATCATGGAAGTCTCCATTTTTGTTATTCTTTGAAAATTCATGAACTTTTGGGATAGTTTGTGTTTTTCTTGCGAGGTTGAATAAGTGGTTGCAATTGTTCCCTTGTTTGAAGGAGAAAGTGAAGGAGTGAAAGCAGGTGAATCAGCCGTTCAGAAGTTTGTATGAATTTTATTTATTTATTTATTTTTAAACCTATGACTTCTTTTACTATCATTTTATTAATTAATTTAATAAACTATGAATTCCAATTTTTGCAATAATATAAAATGTGTGAGTGTATATATATATATATATATATATATTTTAACCTTTTTATTGAGAACAATTTATTTTTAAACTTTAAATAGTTTGTTTTTTATATTTTTTTCATGACTTATATAATATGCATTCCAATTTTTGCAATAATTTAAAATGCTTGAGTTGTTTTGGCATGGTGGCATCAACATCATTATATATATCGATTAAGAGGGTGTTTTTTTTACTTTTTAATTGAAAGTAATTTGCTTGGTTTTTTAATTTTTTTCTTAAAGTAATTTGCTTTTAAACTTTAATTTCTAAATGGAAAAAGGAACATGTTATATATATATATATATATAAAATAAAAAATTAAGTAATTAAATACTAATTTTTTGTACCTTTACCATGAATATTATTCCCTTTCACCTTTTCTTTCTACAATAAGAGTGGATCAAATAAGTTTAAAATAGGGAAATTAATACAAGTACAAAAAATATTTGAAAAAAATAAAAAGGAAAAAATAAAAGAAAAAATTAAGTAATTAAAAACTAAGTTTAAAAAATTAAGAAAGAGATTGTTATGCCTTTAAAATAAATATTACTCCCTCAAAATAGATGATGTTTGTTCTTAAGAGATCTTTTCTCAAATTTTAAATAATTTATTTTTGTATAAAAAAGATAGAAAAATTAGTATTTGACAATAAACTATATAAGTTTAAAAGTATAATGTTTAAAAAGGAAAGTAGCAAATACTCTAAAAAAATTATATTTGAAAAAAAAATTAAAAAACATAAGGAATATATTAAATTAAAGAATTAAGTAATTAAAAATAAAAATTTTAAAATCAAGAATATATCTTTTGACCTTTATGGTGAGCATTAATTTCTCAAAATAGATGTTTGTCCAAAAAAATTGTCCATCATAATAAAAATACAACTAAAAATCATCAAAATAATATTTAAGTACTTTTATGGGATAAAACTATTGATGAACACGTATGGATCTTCTCATGGGTTAAGATAATATTTAAGGAGGTTCCCAGAACCATTAGTGCCCTTTAATAATGAAATAATTAATATTGGTATCATATGTAACTTTCATGCAATTACAAAATCTCACCAAAAGTATAAAAAAATAAAAAAAACAAAAAAAAACCAACCCATGTATAGTTTGGCATTAGTCTACATGCACAACACGTGGAGAAAGAGAGGAGGAATTTTGGGGTCTAGCATGTGGGAAGTAACAGCAAAGCCATATTCTTGTAAACTTGTGTGGAAGAAGATCATTGAGAAGCAACCAGAAAAAGAAATATATTCGTGCACGAAGCGTAATTAATTTGAGAATACAGAGATAGAATATGATTCCCAGCATTTGTATGTGGGGTATAGCATGAAACCATTGATTATGAGTCATGTGGAGGAGTAAGAACATGAAGTGCTAATGTGCAAGCGATATAAACAGCCAAATTGAACCTCTAATTGTGGCTATATCATTAAAGATAGCTGTCTTATTTAAAATTAATCTTCCTTTTTCTGAATCAAAATGGCTACGAGTTTCGGAAAAGGAAGGATGGTAACGGTGTTGAGCATAGATGGAGGGGGCGTTAGGGGGATTATTCCTGGCACCCTTCTTGCCTTTCTTGAATCCAAGCTTCAGGTACTCTTGACAAGTGGTTTAACATGGAGGGGATGCAATCTTTTATTTTTCTTAGTTTTTGTCGTTTTCACCATTGACATTTGCTTCCCAGGAACTTGATGGAGGCGATGCAAGAATTGCAGATTACTTTGACGTGATCGCAGGAACAAGCACTGGTGGGCTGGTGACCGCCATGCTTACAGCTCCCAACAAGGACAATCGCCCTATGTTTGCAGCAAAGGACATCAACAGCTTCTACTTAGACCACTGCCCCGAGATCTTCCCTCAGAACAGGTATATCATTCATTCATACATGGCTTTTCACTTTTGAGGTCATGTTCTTGTTTGATCTGCAAGTATGGGTAAAGGACGTCCGTCGCTTTGGGTAGACAAAACTGAAGAAATTGTGGTTTGATTGATGTGTCCCTCAAACTGCAGGCGCATAAGCTTCGGGAAGTCAACCATCAGTCGGTTTGGTAGTTTGATTGACGCAGTCAGGGGGCCAAAGTACAATGGGAAGTACTTGCAGTCGTTGACAGTTAATCTACTAGATAAAGTTTACCTCAAGCAGACCCTAACAAATGTTGTCATACCAACTTTTGACATCAAGCTCCTTCAGCCAGTAATCTTTACAACCGATGAGGTATGGTACTAGTAATTACCCGGCAGAAACATTTACCAAATTCTTCATTCTTAGCCACGAAATGCTAAGTTTCCTTCTAAACATCTGTACAGGCAAAGGTGAATGTTGCCAAGAATGCTAGACTATCAGATATCTGCATCAGTACCTCCGCAGCTCCCACTTATCTCCCAGCACATTACTTTGAGACAAAAGAGGCCAATGGAAAGACTCGCAGTTTTAATCTCATTGATGGTGGGGTTGCAGCTAATAATCCAGTAAGTAGCTTATTGGACAAAAATCGTGATCATTTTGGATGTCTAATGATCGGTATTTGCAAACGTATCTGTTGGTGAAAAGATAACAAAGGACAAATCTTACTAACTCCACAGACACTAGTGGCCATGAGCCACATTTCCAAAGAGATCTTGATGGATAACACCCAGTTCATTGAGATGAAACCAATGGACAGCAAGAGCATGTTAGTTTTATCTTTGGGAACCGGTGCACCCAAGCATGAAGAGAAGTACAGTGCAGCCGAAGCTTCCAGATGGGGCTTACACAGATGGGCATATAACAATGGCGCCACACCTTTGCTAGACATTTTCAGCCATGCAAGCTCTGATATGGTTGATATTCATGTTTCCACCGTCTTCCAGTCACTCGGCTGTGAGAAAAACTACCTCCGCATTCAGGTATGTACCAAGGAATAATTTTTCACTCATCTCTTCTAAATTATTTCCATTACCACCATCCAGTGGTTCTAATATCATGGCGATGGATAAACAGGATGACACATTGATAGGTGAAGAATCATCTGTAGATGTTGCAACCACTGAAAATCTACAAAGGCTTGGAGAGATTGGGAAGGAGCTGCTAGCAAAACCGTTGTCAAGGGTAAACTTAGAGACTGGCAGGCATGAGCAACTCGAGGGAGAGGGAACCAACCAGGAAGCGCTCACTCAATTCGCCAAGATGCTCTCTGAAGAAAGGAAGTTCAGGCAAGTGACTAGGTAAAAGTTGTACCGAGGGATTTGCTTTTCACTGATATATAATATTCGCTCCTTACCAGGAAGAAGGAATAAAGATAGCAATTAATTATAGCTTCCTTCTCCTTTGGAATATGGAATTTGTTCTCGTTCTTGTGATCCATCCATTAGCGTGGCCCGGGGACTGTTGAAGAATTCTCACTTTCTTGTTTGTCAATGGACTGGCTTGAGGCATATAGTCATCAGCAAGCATCCTCATCACAAAGTGGTGAAGCATTCACATGGATTGATGTCCATGGGAATGCTGCTTTATTAATCATTTGAACAACCAATATGGCCTCCTTGTTCTAAGTTGATTTGGACACCTTCAAACGAATTTCTAGATTCATATTACTGCATGCTCACTTATCCATACTCTGGGTCAAATTAAGTACCATGTGAACATCGATCCAAGGTTCAAAGGAAAGGAAGTTTTTCAAGCAAATAATTTTTGTGTAAAATAAAAAGGCAAAAGGGACTGTAGTGAGGTTTGTGACAAAAAAAAATAAAATAAAATAAAATCTAAAGGGCATTTTTTTTAAATATAATAATTTGAAAATTATTTTCAAATTTATCATATTTTTTAAAGAATCAATAAAAAGTCATCTTTTTGAAAAGACAATATCGGTTTAAAATTTAAAATTTATTGATAAAATTCTTTTTTTAAAAAGATAACTTCAATTTTTATGAGTCAAAATATTTTTACAACATCCATATTTTTAAATAATTTTTTTTAATGAAATTGTATAAATATCAAATGCCTACTAGAGAGCGCAGTGGACTTATAAAAGGTACCATGGTTGGGCTCGAGACCCCACTAAACGACGAGCTTCAAAGCTACCATCAAATCCTGAAAGTGCCAGGATCAGAAAGGGAAAAAGATAAAAAATAAAAAAAAGGAAAAAGGAAAAAGATAAAAAATAAAATGAATGAAAGATAAAAATGGTGAGGAAGTCAAGGCCAAAACAATGATCAACCAAATAACCCTGGCCTTGGCTAGCTGTTGTCTGCTCAATGAAATGGCAAAAAATTGACCCGTGGGCTGGACTTTGAACCTTCCAAAATATTAGGTTTGTAGAAAGATGGATAGACTCAAGCTGCGGGCGGCTAATCGATGAGAAAAATTTAAGTCCCCACCTAACCTATGACATAACATCCTCGTGACAAATGTGCCGGTTTTAATGGCTGGTTACTTCTTGTGCCCTCATTCGGATAAAATCTTCCCTCTTTTATGATTCAAATGAGAGTTGTATTTAAATTCTTTTACAGAAAGAACAAAAGTGGCACTAGAAAACAGCTCCGATATCTATGAAACATGATTAAGAATGATGGCACCAAATGTTGTTTATGCAAGTTGATGGGGAGGTTAGTTAGAATTTGGAATGATTGTGTTTGTCAGGGTGTGTGAATATCCATATATTACGTAACAGGGTGCATGAACGATTGGAGACCTGTGGATGAGCATAAAAAATGATAGTTTATAATAAAGCAGCCGCAGACCAAGTCTCAAGAAACTATGGCATGCATTCAATGGAGATCAGACGTGGGATTCGGCCAGATCAACAAAGGTGTGCCTACGATTAACAAAGATATAAATGTA
Organism: Vitis riparia; assembly: GCF_004353265.1. Taxonomy (NCBI): domain Eukaryota; kingdom Viridiplantae; phylum Streptophyta; class Magnoliopsida; order Vitales; family Vitaceae; genus Vitis; species Vitis riparia. The sequence goes on from NC_048437.1 coordinate 8,373,583, forward strand.
CACAAATATATCCGGTATACGTAACAGCAAATGCATCACGTGCTGCCATCTGAAATTCTTGGTATAATTACCTGAGTCGAACCTCTTGGCGATCAATACAGAAACCACAGCCCTCTTGATTGAAATTAGCTTGCCAGGCGACACTTCATTTTGTAGTGACTCTTTGGTATTTGAATCAAAATGGTTAGCAGCTGCACACAAGGAAGGATGGCGACGGTGTTGAGCATAGATGGAGGTGGCATTAGGGGTATTATTCCTGGAACCCTTCTCGCCTTTCTTGAATCCAATCTTCAGGTACTCCGTCAACCATATGTAGCCTTTTTCTTCTTCTCTTTTGTTCTCTTCTTTGCTGGCATTTATTTCTTATTTTGTTCATCTGTGACTGTTAGGAACTGGATGGTGCCAATGCAAGAATTGCAGATTATTTTGACATAATTGCAGGAACAAGCACAGGTGGGCTGGTGACCAGCATGCTTACAGCTCCCAACAAGGACAATCGCCCGATCTATGCTGCAAAAGACATCAATAACTTCTACTTAGAGCACTGCCCCAAAATCTTTCCTCAGAACAGGTGAATCTTTCATGGGACTTCATCAAAATGACCTCTTGTTTGTACTAAAAAGAGTTGTTGGTGATACAAGTTCATATGCTTTCCATCGTTGAGTACCCAAAAGTAATGGATGTTCCTATGGTATCAGCGCGAAACCAAACACAAGTGTGTCCGGTGCAACAGGGCCAAAGTACGATGGAAAGTATCTAAGGTCATTGACAGATGAGTTACTGGGTGACCTTACCCTCAAGCAGACCTTAACAAATGTTGTCATACCAACTTTCGACATCAAGCTCCTTCAGCCAATAATCTTCTCAACCAAGGATGTATGATTCTAGCGATTATCCAGAAAAAATTTACTAAATCTTCCGATTCTTGAACTCAAATGCTAGGTTCTCCATTTTTTTTAATAAATTTTGAATTTGTGCAGGCAAGGACAAACGTAGCCAAAAATGCCCGATTATCAGATGTCTGCATTGGTACTTCTGCTGCTCCCACCTATCTCCCAGCACATTACTTCGAGACCAGGGATTCCAGTGGAAAGACTCGCAGTTTTAATCTCATTGATGGTGGGGTTGCAGCTAATAATCCTGTAAGTTTTTTTTAAAAAGAACTAAGCATTTTCTGTGGTGCATCATTTGCAAATTGGATCACACCATCTGTATTATCTGTTGGAAATAAATAGAACCATTTTTAATCACTCCACAGACACTGATGGCCATTAGCCAAGTTACCAAAGAGATCATCTTAATGCACAACTCTCAGTCTGAGGAGATAAACCCAATGGACCCCAAGAGGATGCTGGTCTTATCATTGGGCACCGGAGCACCCAAGCTGGAAGAGAAGTATAATGCAGACACAGCTTCTAGCTGGGGTCCACTTGAATGGCTACTTGACAATGGCGCCACACCATTGTTAGATATTTATGGCCATGCAAGCTCTGATATGGTTGATATTCATGTTTCCACGCTGTTCCAATCCCGGCGCTGCCAGAAAAACTACCTTCGTATTCAGGTAACAGGGTCTATACTTTTTCTCATTCAATTTATTTCACCACCATGGAGCGTTTTCACTAATATATGGGAGGTGGATGCACAGGATGATACGTTGACCGGTGACGCGTCACCTGTGGATATTGCGACCGTTGAGAATCTGGAAAGGCTAGAGCAGATTGGAAAGGAGCTACTAGAGAAACCGGTGTCAAGGGTGAATTTGGAGACGGGCAAGTATGAGGAACTTGTGGGAGAGGGCACCAATAGAGGAGCTCTTGCCCAATTCGCCATGCTGCTCTCTCATCAGAGGAAGCTTCGGCAAGCCATGTGAAACTTTCAAAAGTGTTCCTAGAAGGGCTTTAGTATTGATCTCTCAAAATGTTTGTTCCAATATTAATTCTTTGGAAAAATACTGGAAGAATGAAAAAGGCAGAACTTGTAGTTAATTTTTAAATTTAGTGTGATGGATAGGGCTCTTTCCTTTTTGTCCATTGCACGCCATAGCTGGATGCTTTGGAATGGCAGTGGGATGGGCATAGAATGAAGCTTTATTAATCAATCAAGCCTACCCCCAAGTTGATTGGGCAATTTTTAACCTGTTTTGGTTTTATACTTGAGTTCAATGATTATCATGATTATTTCTGTGCTAATCACGGTTAAACCAAATTCATCAACCCGCTCACACTAACCATAGTTAAATGGTCTTGGCAAGAAATCTTCCAGGCATTAAAGTGAGTCCGCGGCTGCTGACGGAACTTTGACTGGACATTTGGGATTAATTTAGTATCCGCACAAGCCATTGGCCAACCATAAGGACTTCAATGGGTCAACTCTGTTATGTTGCCACTTCAGCAACCAACCAAGCCCATCTGTCTACGTGAGAATCAAGTTGGGTTATCACTATGGTCATCATCCATGGCCAGGTTCACTATAACATCAAGAAATGGGGCTCGACTTAGGTGCCCTTGCTTGCATTCCTACATATTCACCGGGTACAACATGACTTTGAATCATCAAGTCATAGTTTCCATTAAAATAGGAAAATGCCATTCAATGAACAGAACAGGGGAGCTGACCAAATCAACAAAGGTGTGCCTCTGGTTAAAAGGAACACATATATATTCACAAAGATACAACTTAATGAAAGGGTAACTAATAGGGCGTCGCCCATGTGCTGCCTCCTCAAGTTGTTGTTATAAATACTTCAGAGTTGAACCTCTAGGACATGTGACATAGATAAAGACAGCTCTTCTAATTGAAATTAATTTGCCAGGACACACTTCATATGGTAAAAGAATCTCTTTGAATCCAAATGGCTACCAGGTCTGCCAAAGGTAGGTGGCATTAGGGGCATTCTTCCTGCCACCATCCTAGCCTTTCTTGAATCCAATCTTCAGGTGTTGTATCACCTTTTCTTCCTCTCTATTGTTGTGTTCATTATTAATTGACATTATTTCTTATTTTGTTCATCCATGATTCCTAGGACCTTGATGGGGCCAATGCAAGAATTGCAGATTATTTTGACACAATTGCAGGAACAAGCACAGGTGGGCTGTGGTGGTCATCATGCTTACAGCTCGCAACAAGGACAACCGCCCATATATGCAGCTAAGGACATTAGCAATTTCTAGTTACAGCACTGCCCCAAGATCTTCCCTCAGAAAAGATGAATCTTTCATGGGAATTCAAAACATCTATATTGGAAAGGATGTGTAGTATACCATATAAAATTTATTAAGTGCTCACAACTATGGAGCTTTTCATATTGATGGATGTTTGGAAGTGCCTGAGATCATAGACAAATAAACTATATACTAGCATGGTTCAAAGTCGCGGTATCGGTCATTAACTCGGACGGTCCCGAGACACATTGGCATCGGTGTCTCGACTCGGTATCGGATGATACGCAAAATATAATAATTAATTTAAAAAAAAAAATTACAAAAAATATTATAAAAAAATTTAGAAAAATAAATATAATTAAATAGGTTTAAAAGATTATAAAATAAAATTTATTTCACATTTAACATTATTTAAACAATTATAAAGCCTTTGCAGAAAGCAATTTATAATAATAATAAAAATTTAAATTATTTTATTTCACATATAATAATATTTTTACTAAAATACATAACTCAATCATCATTTCCATTTTAATTTTGCTTAAATGATTTTAATAATATTAATATAATAACAAATTAAATGGTTTGAATAGATTGTTAATAAGAAATTAATACACCAAATATGCTATCATTACCATATAAAATAATGCACTACATATCATTTATATCACACCATTAATATATGAAACAGTAAATCATTATCATATGAAATAATAATTTAAAAAATCAGTTAATATATTATGAATATCCTTTCTCCAAATACCCAATTCACACCTACGACCCTTTTTTCAATATCACCAAACCACTCACAGGACTCACCCACACTACGGTGAGATAGGGCCAAAAAAGCAGAGAGAGAAAGGCAATTACAACTGTTGTTGTATTCCCAACGGCACCACCAAAGGCGCTCCACATCCATTCTGCAATTAGTGATGCCCTCAACCTCCTTTTCTTATACATCTACAACACTCATGGTTAGACCGATGTCTTTCTTCTTTTTCATAATGGGTCATGGGTCTTGGTTGTTGAAAAGTTTTTCCTTTTGAAGGCAATATATGATTTTTCAAAGGTTTTTTAGGTTTAGATCTCAATTGTTGTTCATTTGCTATGATTTCGAAGTGAAAAAAGGATTTCTTTTGGTAACTCGGAAGGTTCGACCTAGTCAACTCGGAATCCTAGATCGAGTCAATCAAGACTAAAACAATTCTTGATTTGAGTTTGAGTTTTAGATCATATCGGATATCAGGTATCAGACTCGATCGATACTTTGAACCGTGTGTACTAGGCGATCTCACTTGCAAACAGTCATTAACAAACATTGTCATACCAACTTTTGACATTAATAGGCAAAGATTATGGAGGAAATTTTACCATGTTCTGAAATTCTTAGCTAATTTCAACCCATTCAGGGCGAACATCTCAAACAACCTAATTTCAAATCCTCAGTCCATGATCCATCAGAGCCCTGCCGTATCACTTGCATGCCAAACCAACAGGTACGACAACCCTTCACAAACTCATCCGATATAAACAAGGGACACTTGATAATTTGAAATAACTTTCTATTCTATATTTATTTTTTCACCTAACATTTTTCGGAACATCCGCCCAACAAGGGACATTACCCATTAAAATAAAACAGAAGCAACAATACATTAGAGAAAGTAAATCGATAGGTTTCCAAGTTCAGACTACACTAAAGCTTTTACAGAACTTGGCAGAAAACATGCAAATGGAGTCACACGCTGAAGCAAAAAGGGAGAGCTATTTGTACCGGGCAAGAGAATCGGGGAGTAATAGCCATGAATTGGAGGCCAAGAGGGCAGAATTAACCAAGACCAAGGAAGAACTCGAGAGATCAAAAGACAGAGCAACACAATCATGGCTAGACTCCAAACCACTGATTGACGAGCTTGAAAAACTAAAATCAGGCCTTGAAAGTGCTAAGAACCGATCTTCAATGTCTAATATTGTCATCTCTGATCTCCAATCACAGTTTGAGAGCGTTAACATGAGCATCAAACTGAGGAAGAAAGAAGAAGTCAAGGCCAAAATGAAGACCACTGAGATATACCTGGCCTTGGATCAAACACGAGAAGAGATGGAAAGCCTCAAGCTGGAAACAGATGAAGAGCGGCGAGCAAGATCAAAACTCAAACAAGTCCTGCGGCTGAAGAGGCAGCGCCTTCGGACATTGCAACTCACACTTCGAGCCATACGAATAGAAACTGAAGCTTTCGGTGCATCGGCAGCTGAAGCACTTCATCACATCAAGCGTTCAGAAATGGATGATACCAAAATACAACTCATTCACGAAGAGTATCAAGCGTTAACAAGAAGGGCTAAAGAAGAAAAATCTCTTGCGGATTGGCGAGTTTCAGTGTCTATGGAGCAGAAGCTTGTTGCCGAGGCAAGGCGAAACTCAGCATCGAGAAGATTGAAGCAACTGCATTCACACAACAGATCAAGGAGGGGAATGGGAGAGGAAAATATAACCAGAGATGGAAATATAATAGCAGAGGAGGAAGAACAAGATCTGATGATCATGGCTGAAACACAAAAGGTCAACAACAAACAGATTGCTTTCTCCCCAGCTCGAGCTAGAGTGATAGCTGAGTCTACTCGCAGGAACCCACCACGACAGTTTGAAAGATCAAAAAGTAATAACAGATTGGACGAGAAGAAGAAGAAGAAGAAGAAGAAGAAACCATCAATTTTTCAACAAATAAAAAGCTTTCTTTTACTGAAAATAACAAGTTTGTTTGGATGATTTCAGATGGGCTGATTCATACCAATCTAGTTTCAGCCAGCAAAGAAAAGCTAAACTCAAGCCTGACAAAAAATGGAAGCATTTGGTACAAAATTGGTTCAAGCTTGAGCTCCTTGTAATTTCATTCTCTCAAGGGATCCGTTAGCCTTCTACCCTTCAACAAAAACTGCATTACAAACAAACCCTATTAGCTGAAGAAAATAAATTAAGCTCTTGTGTACTCCTCCTGCTCGGAACTTAGAACTGATTTTGATGATTGTACCCATCTAAATGAAGTAGACACATGCCTTTGCCCCTGTTTGTAGAAGCTAAAAAATCTAGCAATAGCATAAACAAAAATCTAAGCTCTATTTTGTATAGTATCAACAAATAAATGTATTGGATTTAACCACTTAATATCACATATATTGATTATATATGATAAAAATAACATAGAATAAAATAAATATTAAAAAAAAAATCCAGCAAACAGCACCATTCGTTAAGGATTTGTCAACGTTACCTTGTAAATCAATAAAGAAAATACAGTTGGTTTGGAGGACGATGAATTAGTGGGTTAAGTTGGAAGTCCTGAAGTCCTCTGATTTATTTCCCAGAAAAAGAAAAAAAAAACGTCATTCCAATCATCTGCTAATGAAAATGGTTTCTTTGGCTTAATGGTAGTAACTGAATGGGTGCACTGAAAAGCTCTGGCTTATGCCTTTGTAAGTGTCAGTGAAGCCGTTTAGTGTTCCAACTGATAAGTTTATGAAGTATTTCTCCATGTGCATCATTTTAACTTAATTGGCTATTGAGAAGAAAAATATGGATACATCAACCTCCATAGAAATACCCACAACTTAATGGCAACATTATTCAAACCATCCTCTAACTTCCCTTTCTGGCATAGAAATTGAATTCATGCTTTCCAACATGTAGAATCGCAACAATCATCAGATAACAGCTAAGATTTATCAATCAGCTCATTATAGGACCGTGACTTGTGTTTGTTAATAGTCCAATCCCCAAACTCCATATTTGTTTTTGATTTTATATAAAGCCAAGCATGGGACTTAACCTTGAGAAGCTACAAGGTTCCATTTCTCACACTTTCTTATTCATGGATTAGATTCAAGCCAGTGGCAATATGTTACGGAGCTGCATTCCGTTCTCAAATTAAGCCTTGGATGCCATTTCTTTCATATTACATGCGTAGGTATATATCTAGTTCACCACTCTACAGTTTTTCCTTATCTCTCCATCATGTCCAGTAAGTACACCAATGTAGCTCATCTTCACCATTGATGTTTTGAAAGCCGAGGCAAAAAGAAAGGGAAGCCTGTTGTACAACATAACCATGGGAGCAGTTCTGTTGTCCCCCATAAGAGCTTGGTCTGACTGAAGAAGTCCAGAGTTGTTCACAAGGTTCCTATAGTAGACATTATCAAACTTGTTGGTAGTAACTGAATCTAAAGGAGCCAAGTTGGTGTTGGAATCAGCTTGATTTGGGCAAATTTGCTGCAAGCTCTGCAGGAGTGATGCATCTAGTGTTGGATCAGGATTACCAGTGTTATCGAAGTTGAACAGCCTTGATTTGAATGTGAAGCATTGAGCAAAGCCAATAGTGTGTGCGCCTGTATGGAACAAGTAGAAAAATGCATGGATAAAGTTCTTTTGAAATCAACTCCTTATGAACCTACTGTGTCATGGAATTTCTTTGATACGAATAGAGTTCATTATGCAACTTAATTGAGACTTCCTATATATATATATGTGTGTGTGTGTGTGTGTGTGTGGGCGCGCAGAAGAAGAAAAAGATGATGAATATATCCAGAGAAGTTCATTTCTCATCCTTCAGACAGAAGTTCAAAAGAAATGAACATGGTTTGTCGGTAGCAAACCTGAGAGCACAACCACATCCTTCAATGTAAGACCCTTGGAAGTAAATTTTGCAGTGATATTTTCTAAGGGCTCGATAGGAGATGGGAGCTGCTCATTGGCCGCAGTCTCATTGGCTGTTAGGCCATCTCGACGACCCATGGCTACAGGCCAAAAAGGCCCTCCAACCTGAGAAAGAGTACACAAAAAATATTACTAGAAACACAAGAAGAGTGAGAGAAACGGTAGTATGTGGTAGTTACAAGCTTTAAATAGAAATGCAACATGGTGGAATTCCTTACAAGATAAATAGCCTCTCTAACTGCAAGAGTCAGTATATCAGCACAAGAAACAGTGGATGGGCAAGCTCTCTCCACATCAGCCTTGATTGCATCAATGACCTCAAAACCTCTAGCCGAATTTCGATTAGGTAATGCATTTTTCTCCCCCTTGAATGCACTGGATTCATCCAGTAATATGGACGCATCACAACCCTATGTACCAAATGGAGAAAAAAAAAAAAATTCAAGATCAGTTTCTATAGATGAGAAGTTTTGAATACTAAAATTTCTAGCTAATATCATGTCCATCCCGATTAATTATATGAACCTACAATTACTACTGTTTCCTACAATGCAAAGCACCTCACTGTTTTTTTATTTCCATTTTGTTGGGGGGTAGGGCGTCAAGTGTTATGGGAAGTAGGTTCAACAGTTTGCTAATGGAGAAATTAAATCAAAGCAATAAGAAGCAACGTGACACACTATATTACATTGACAAAACAATCATGGAAGTGTAAGCGCAAAAGCGAGGCAGCCATCCTAGTCTCCTTCGCAACAGCTGATGCAACACCATTTCGAACAATCCCTGTCAGGTTAGGACAAGAGTAGTCATAGAAATTGTAATCAATCTGACCCGAGACACAATGACCCAGGAACAAGAGGCAGAACAGGGGAACAGTATAAAGTCTGTATGGGATGATTTCCATGTCTAGAAAGTGAATAAGACCATGTAACGGCTTACCAGTTTGATGATAATCAGTGTGCGCAAAAGCAATTTATATAGAAATGAGCAAGCCTGCAAAGGATAATGCAACTAGCACTTTTGATCAATTTCTATCAAGAGTGGCAGAGCCACTAGAGATGTCCCTTTCCGGTGAGTTTGGTAGAATCCCACATTTTCCTTAATGTTGAAAATTTTCAGTCCCACCACATGGGTTATATTACAATTGCTCTGAGTGGCAGGATGAGGTATGCCTCTAGAAAGGAAGATGGTGTCAATGGTGATTCAACTTTTCAGCCTTAAAGTTGACATGAATCTTCATCATATGGAGAAAAACTAGGCTTCAAAGGGATATTCTGAGTCTCTTTATGGACCAGATGCTTTCACATTGGAGATAAGTCATAGTAAGGAAGTTGGGGGCAGATTTTTTGGTCCAAAATCATAATTTTATACTGAAAGGTGCACATTAAATCAATCATATATCACATAGTGGATTAATTATAGGTAAGCACTAGACATTGGGGACTAGACTGATCTATCAAAATTTTCCACCACATCTCATGCCATGCAAGAAGGCACAAAATACCAGTACAGGTGAGTGGGAGTCAGTAGCAAAGTCGGAAAGCTAATGGACTTTGTGCAACTTTAAGCTAAGAAATAACACAAATACAATCCTTAAATTACTAACCCAACTTAATTTTTATGTACAAATCATCATTTGATCTATACAAGTCATATGACATTAAGGACGCATATTCAATGTCCCCAAAAAAATTGTCAAAAAGCAAAGAAGAAACAAGGCATAGCACATTGCAATTTGCTACCTAATTTCATTAAATTTAATAAAAAGCAGCCACATCTGAAAGCAGCATGTGCATTTATAGCATAAAAAACATCATCCAAAAACAAAAAGGCAAAGTATCATATGCACACAACCCTCCAGCCATTTATAAAATAAATTTGACATAGAAAAATTGGAAGTTGCTAACCAAATTAATTATATAGTGAGTAGTGGAATCCAGATGATAGAGCTTAATGGGTGCATGCCATGCGGGCAGTGATGAAGATAGATCCCCAACCACTAAAACCAGAAAGAGGGAGGTGGCCGATCACTTGATCAGCTAAGCTGGGAAACTTTAAGGGTTTAATTAAAAGTGATTAGATAATACCCACATTTGAAAAAACAATTTTCAGTATTGAAAATTACACATGATTTATTTTGACATTTTTAATCTTAAAACTTTTTCCTCCATGATGTGAAATAAGGGTTAGATATTATTGAATAGTAATTCTGTCTCTATATCATGTTTTAAAAAGATAGAGATCATTCTTCTAAATTTGCATTTTGAATACCCTTTTAGTCCAATACCCCAAGTCAAGGACTCAAGGGCTTCATCTATGACGTTGGGAAGCCAATCGAGGTTAGTGGCATCATAATTATCTTAATTGACCTAAAATCAGCTAAAAAAGCTGTGGTTTTAATAGTGAAAAATCCAAACCCTAGCCCAATCCCTCTTGTACATGTGACCTTCTTGGTGGAGAAGAGGATACCAAAAAATGATTCCTTTTCCATTGAAAAAGTTACAATCGAAATCTTTTTACCTTATTTAATGAAATAATTATTATATAATTTGAATGAGGATCCTACCACATCACCGAAGGTAATCGAAGTCTCTTAGTTTTAAATTTGGTTGGGCTGGTCATCTTCTTTTGTAAATTCAAAGGTCTTGAATATACTGTTCATATTCTCCATGGTACCTTTTAATGTGACCAATGATGATTTTTACAAAAATCTGAAATTATTAACATTTTCTTAAAATGGGGGATGCAGTCTAGAAATCACGGAAGCCAACAATAATCAGGCATGAATTTCTATGCACTTGCGGGCAACTTGGATGAAGAGCGAGTTCCAACAATTCACTTGAATGATGCGGATTGACCTATTCAATGAATCCATGAACCCATTTGTGTAGACTCTTTCATTTTCACAAAGTAAATAAAAACTAAATTTAATTTAACAAATCTGATCTTAATTCTTCATTTTCCAACCTTACCGGACTTTCAAAATCCAAAATAATCTGCTTTTTTTTTATTATTATTATTAATTACAATAGAACAAAGAAATTGATTTTCTTTCTATCCAAACAAATCAGATCTTTGAGAAAAACAATGGAGATGAAGAGAGATACTTGGGCATGTAATCTGTAACATTGGAAGCCATAATCGTGCAATCGTGCACTCGTCCCCTATTTCAGGCCACCAAAACAAAATGTTTCGATGTTTCGAGAAAACGTTTATTCCCTTGCCTTCCCTCATTTCTCTCTAGGGCACGAGAATCGCGATTCCCCAAAACAAACAAAGTCATCGGCGGCGTCGGAGACGGAAAGGGTATCCATGGAGTTATGGAGCGGAAATTGAATCCAATATATTGTGAAATTTAAAAGGAAAAGAGCTCACAACAGATTATATATAAAAGAAACAAGAAGAAGAAAAAGATAGAAAACAAGATATAAATGGGAATTAAGATGTAAAGGAGAAAATAGTTTTCATTATTGAATTTCCATGAAGGCCTTCCAGTTCCAGAAACTACAGCAACATGATGTATGATATATCATTTGCAATCCTCAATGTTCTAACAGAGGCCGGTACAGCAAAAGAAATCAATGCAGTTGTCCGTACAAGCATAGCAGCATGAGCAGCTACAACACAAAATTTCAAAACAACATAAAACTAAAATTAAACCAAAAAAAAACAATTGAGCGATTAGAGTGAAGAAGAATTGGGGACAGATATCGGAAAAGAAACGAATAATTACCATTCATCGGCGACTTTTTCCTGCTCGTCCTGTCCTTGTATGTCGTATGTTTTGCTGGAAATCTCTATGGATTGGGTTGGTGGCGGATCCATTTCTTTTCTCTCTTTCTATGTCTCTCTGTCTCTCTGGATGTGATGTATGGAAGTGGAAGTGAAAATGAACAATAACGGAGAAGAGATGGTGCGGAAGAAACCAGAAATCACGTGACTGCACTTCCCTTAAAGCCTAAAGGTCTCAGCTCAGTGATCATTCTTTTTTTCCTCTCTTTTGAGAAAAAAAAATTCCATAAAGTTTTGTGGTGTGGACTTTGGTTGACTAAATGATGATTGGAGAATCTGGGGCATTAGCCGTTCGATGGTTTTAGTAGACGACCATCCTACGGTTGTAAACCCCAAGTCCAAAAGTTGATCCTCAAATTGGTTAGGTGCCTTAAAAGACTGGCTGTTGTCCAATTGCTTAACTAACTGCGTGTAAAGGCTTTGGAAGATCCAATTTAGTAAACTCCACAAAACCTTCCAGCTTAATTATATTAAAGGAGTTCATCTCTCGTGTCATAAAATTTTATAGGCAAACATTAGGGTATCCATTCGGATCCTTAAAAGTATATGTTAAAATTTTAATCGTTGAATATTACAGAAATAAATTAAATTAAGGTAAAATTAAGTAAAAAAAAAATTGGGAGCAAAGTACATTGTAACGGAAAATAAAATGTACATGTAACATTTTTTTTTTATGGATTATAAATGAGTTTGAAGAGATAGTCCAAGTCATTGAGATATGGATTGAGCACATGCCACGTGGAATCGAATAACACCCACATTTAGTGGGCTTCTTGGTTGTTTTTGACTTTGGGGTTTGTCATTGTTGATAATTGCTGATGGGCTATAATAAAGGCTAGTTTTATATGATGGGATCATGGGAGTGAGCTGTCACCCTATGGTTTTTGGGCATCCAGGTTAGGGACCAGAGAAATGGCATAGGGAGCCCAAGAATCATGAATGAATCAATGATGAGATTCAATGCATATCATCGCAGTACATACTTTTCATATTTGGACATATACAAGATTTAATCGTCAATGGCGGAAGCACATTTTTATTTACTTGAAACTTTGAAAAAAAAATATATATTATATTTAATTTTGTCTATAATCAAAGCATTTTACCTGTGTTCTTGTATTGCCAAAGCAAAAGTTAATCGCAAGAGTTGGAATGAAGATCTGACCAAAAGAACAGCTGAAGGTTTGGAAGTTGAACGTTTGAGCATAGCAGCAATCCATCACTCTCAGCAGGCAACCAACAACAGAACCGGAGTTTAGAAATGAAACGACTAATATCAAACTGTCACGTTGAGTTGTTCGTAAAAATGAAAGTGAACGGTGAATACAGAGGCAGCTTTAACCATCCAATATCTACACGTTCACTTGGCTCTTCCGATTGTACAAGGAGGTGAGAATATTACACTGGCAAGTGTCATGGTAAAAGAGCTTTGTAATCGCTGTAGCTCTAAATTAGTAAATAGTGTACATACAAAACCTGATTCTAGATCTCCCAGTCCATACTAAGCTCCAGGACAAAGAAGCTTTGCTAATTCATAGACGAGGTGTCATCGATCAAAATGAGGCCCAGGACCTACTATTGCTACTCACTATAGCCGCGAGGAGATCTATGAAGCAGTTGTTGACGAGAGCCGCCGTATCAGCAACGCCCGTGTAAAAAGGGAAAATGATGATTCACCCCCACGTACGCTTCTTTTTAGCACCATAATTAATAGGGCTGGGAACATTTGCAGGAGGGCTGAGATGATATGCTCTCTGACCCGAATGCGGAGGAGATAAACTAGGAAGGGCCTCGAGGGTAGAGCGTGGGGAATGATGAGAGGCCACTGTTAAGTCGGAAGTTTCACGATGAGATTGTTGGCCAGTTCCACTGGAGAAAAAGAGTAATGCATGAAGCTGGGGCCAGAAACCGTGCAAGAGTTGAGATTACCAATTTGAGAATGCATTTGAGTGAGTGATCTGGAGATGCAATGATGGAAAGGGAGGGGTAACTCGGAAAGGAACTACTACCTGGCCTTTTTTCCTTTTGAGGTTTTTTTCCTTGGAGATATTGGCACCGGATCAACTCTATCATTTGACTTCTCTCTTGATTTGTTAGCTTTATCCTGTTAAAAGGTAACATATGCTACATAGTATCAATTACCATCCTTCAGCAAAAACAAGCAGTGTGGCACTGATAACCTACCGGCAATTTCATTCCACTAAATGCTTGGGTGAGAAGTGGCACATCCAGCTGTGTTGAGTTTTTCAGGAAACGATGTTCCAGTAACTTGATAGCTGGAGGCCTCTCTGCAGGATTTCTTCGAAAGCAACAACGTAAGAAATCCTTGCCTTCCGACGACAATGTTTCAGGTATGGGTGGGGATTCTCTCATAACCTTGAACATAGCAGCAGCCTGCAACAACAGAAGAAAATGTAACCAACATAACTAACAAATACGAAAATGACAAATGACATATTAAGTCCAAAGGAAGTGGAGGAAGAGAAGTTAAATAACAGTTAAATGGAGAATATAAAAGCTGCAGCAAAGAGATGATGTGTTCTCACATAACCATGCTTCAATGTATATCCTTATAATGCGAATAAATGATAATATGGAAAAACAGCATACTTACATATACAATGGAGATAGAGGTTTATGCTAATTAAGTGATCAGTAGAATGAGATACAGTGATTCAAAGAACAAAATAAGTAATTTTCTTGCACCTTCAATGAGCCAAGTTGGGTAACAGAGTTTTCAATCAGGTTTATGATGAAGAAATTTGTCAACTAAAAGCATATATAACAACAAGAATGATAAATTAAACAAGCACTGTGCACATAGAATGCAGATTTATAATACAGTGCCCCTCATTCTTTCCAAGTGTTGCAAGGGAGAAAAACAAGAAGCAGCTAAAATAGAAGAAAGAGGCTGATGGCAAAATTCCAAAGAAAACTTGTTCTTTCACAGGCCCTTAGTGAATTTTAGCATAATGGAGGATGATTGTGTAATGATGACTAATTCAAATGAGCTCAGGTCCTAATGAATCAAGCACATTATGGAACATTAGGTGCTTACCCCTTCATACTCACTCCAAGGAGGTTTTCCATTCAGCATTTCAATAATAGTACAACCCAAACTCCATATATCAATAGCAAAGGCAAGATCAGAACTATGATCTTTCTGCATCACAGCTTGCATGAGCTGCCAGAAAGACAATGATGTCAGAATTAGGAATGCCATAGATTATAAAGAATTAATGTAGCGCCTATAACACACCTCTGGAGCCATCCAGTATGGACTTCCCTTTAGAGAAAGATCAGCTGCTGCTCCAGTTAGCTGAGTAGAAAACAAATCCCAAAGTTTTAAAACTCGAGAAAAGGAAAACCGAACTAGCAAAAAAATCATTAGAATAGCAAAAACAACAGAATCACAACAATAACAATTATTATGCCACCAACTTTCCTGAAACTTAAGCTGTGTTAGGACTTAGGATATGGGCCCACAATTATACCAAGCTAACACCACTGTTATACGTGGACCCATATCCGTGGGAAGACAAATCAACAGTAGTTAACAGGTTATAAATAAATAGATGGAGGAATAAATAGTAGGAGAGACTCAAACTCAAGAGCTTTAGTTAACCATACAGCTGATATACCATGTTAGACTACCTAACTTTTTAAAAGCTTTAATTGCTAGGAGATGTGCCCATTATATATACCAGGCTAACAATGGTGATGATAAGTTGCCGCAACAAAGAAAATGTAGCTCAGGTCTCTATTTTGACTGCAGACCTGATGACCATAACTATTATATCTTCCCTTCCATCCAATTCATTTGCATGACTAATAAACATGTTTTGACCACAATCTATGGTCCACGTCTGTTTTTGGCAGTCATTGTCCACATCTCTAACACCAACTCAACCCCCCAATTATTTGAGCCAAACTTTCAATATTAGAAGAGGACTAAAATTTGTTGGAGGATGAACACATGGGTAAATTTTAAGATCAAGTATTTGATCACTTAGTATAATCTTTCTGATAAGAGCAGGATAATAGCATGAGCAAGAATATATTACAGAGATACACAGAGAATAATCTCTACAATAAGAAAATCTAATTTCCCATTTACGTTTATATATAAACAATGTAATCTTAAGTCTGATTCACTTCAATGAAATGGTAGGAAGAAGTTGATTGAGACAAAATAAGTGTAGGAGAAGACACACTTCCTCTATACAAAACATCAATGAACTGAAGATTACTGATAATGAGAATCAATTGGTTACTGCCCACATAAATGAAGGCATATTATAGCAGATATGACAGCTGTTTTTCATTTATAAGTTTAAGAACACAGGAATATTAGGTTGTTAAGTTCAGAACTCACATGTTTAGACATCCCAAAGTCAGCAAGCTTAACAACTCCAGATGCATCAACAAGCAAATTAGCCCCTTTGATGTCTCTATAAAATAGGATAGTCGAACTTACATGTCAGAATTGATATTCAAAGAGGAGGAAAAATTACACTAGATAAAAGATATTAAATCCCCAAAGACACAATGCAAAATACATAAGCCCTTATCCCATCAGTCTATCTGCAGCTATAACTGCAAGAGGCATGACAAGAATCAGTGTTGTATACTTATTTAATGTGCTAAAGGCATGCATACAGGGATAAATTAATCAAGCTAAAGAAATACACCAGATTAAATATGCTAAATCTCCAAAGAGAAAATACACAATACGAAACCCTTTTCCCCAACACCATTTACAACTGCAAATTTTAACAAGATGCAATTTGATACTCTCCTTTGTTAATATGATTGTGTTCTGAGATTAATTTCATCACTCTGGTAAATAATAATAATAATAATAATAATAATTATAATAATAATAATAATAATCCTATTGTTACCTGTGTATTGTCTTTGTGCTGTGTAAGTAAGCCAGCCCAGAAAGAATATGGCGAGTAAAATTGCGAACAACAGATTCTGTAATAGCTCCACAATGTTCACGGACATATTTATTAATTGAACCAGGATGAACATATTCCAGGTATATATAAAGCCGGTCTTCAACCTGCATAGGCATAAAATTGAGATATTAATCAGTTAAGTTACTATGGAAATCTAACAAGACAAATGTTAAGCATGGATACCATAATCTGCAACTGGATCACTCACTGTTTCACTACCAAAATACTGCACAATGTTTGGATGCTTTAGTTGGCTAAGAATTTTAATTTCCTGGAAGAATGGAAAGAAGGAAGAGGAAAAAACCATAAGTTTGTACTGAATTGAAGATATTTATAGCTAAATACAGCAAAGAAATAAGTATAATCTAATTGTAATAAATTCATAAATATTATTGATACCATGACAACAACCTAAGGGGGACACGGATAAAACCCATCAAAGTTGGCCATATCAAGGACTTCATAGGCTGAATAATCGATTAGATGAAAAGTGGGAGAATTAACAACTAGTGCTATGGTGATTAACCGACCATTTAGCAATGAACATTGTAATAAAAAGTAGAAACCCCAAATGTGCCAGTAGGTAACTCATTTTTTTAACTTCTTTTACACATCAGAAGATGGATGAGGTTTTCCAAGGAGTCAGATGACAAAGCATAAGCAAAATAATGAGCATAAAAGGCTACAAGTATATCCTGTGTGATGTGATATGTAATTGCATAAGTTCACAAAAAGAACAAAACAGATTTTGTGAAGAATACTTAAAAACAAAAAACAACAACAACAACAATAATAATAATACTTAAAAACAAAAAAAGTAACCAAGACACTATTCACAGTTATAGGCTTTCTATTGGCCGTTGGAGATAACTTTGGATAAACTCTAGCTAATTATCCAGTTATTTTATTAGAGTATTTATCTGTTTTTTAATTTTCATAAAGATGTGTAACCCCTAGTTTTTAGCTTTCTGTTTCTTAGGTTCCTAGTTCTTAGGAATATTTTATTTTTCATAATTATCTTCCTAAATAGATTGCCTATATATTTAAGGCTTGCATTCTCAATAAAATAGAACAGAGAGTTGCATTTTTCCTCTCTGATTTCATTCCTTGTACTAGCTCTAGCTCAAAACATGGCCATTGGGTTGAGTCTTGCTGAGGAATGTCTAATACATAATTTATTCTCTTATTTGACTACAAAAAAAAGAAAAGAAAAGAAAAGAAAAATAACTAGGATATCTAATCCTTCTTTTGAATCAACTGACATGTAATGAGCTTTGGTATAAAGTGGTACAATTTCACATATGTGACACCCAATTGCTTGGTATAAAGTGATTGTGATGGCTCATAAGTCATAACATGAGCTTTGGACCCTTATGAAAAAATTTCTTTAAATGGATTGAGTCCAATGTTTAACTTGCAAAATCATGAAATATAACTAAGTTGATTAGGAAAGTATAGCAATAGCTGGAGGATAACCTGCTCTAACTGCTTTATACTCTCTGCAGATTTTGGGTCATCAGGAAGCAATTCAACTTCTTTCATTGCACATAGAGCTCCAGTTTCTCTGTTAGAGGAAAAAAAAAACAAAAAACAAAAACAAATACTAAATAAATATTAAAGTTTACTGTAACAGAGACATGAACAGAATGAAATTCACATACCGATTGGTGGCAACATAAACACTTCCAAATGTTCCACGCCCAATGAGCTTTCCTTTTTGCCATTGGGTTGTCATTGGAAATGACTCTGTTTTAGCAATAACAGGATGAATAGAAGATGCCTGTGGAGGTGCCACCACTCCTGGAGGAAGAGGTAACCGATGAACATTGGCATGGCTATTATTTTCACGCCGTGCTGTTAAGGTTTCAAGGGATATTTTTGGATGCAACGGTGATGCAGGTCCACTGGGGCTTCGGGGATTTACATGGGGACTTTTTACTGTTGGACTGTGAAGGGGAGAATTATCCGTACTAAACATGGTTTGCTCAGGGGACATTTGAGGAGTGAAGCCTGTGACCATATCAAAGACAGGCATCTCTGGTGCTGACCAACCTTGAAATACTTGAGGAGACACATTTTGAGAAAGGAACCAATTCCCAGTACTTGTTCTTTGTGGACTTACTGCAGGACTTGAGAGGGAGCTAGTTGGAGCACTCCTAGTAGGAACATCGAGCTTGAAGTTGACTCGATTGTTTTTCACACTATTTTGACCTTGAGGCAGGTATCTAGATGACAGTGTGTCAAATTGCTCCATACTCTTTCGGGCTTCATTGTAAGCAACCTTACTGAAATAGTAAAACAAGTAAGCATGGAGGTAATATTCAACACGCTGCAGGAGGCACTCGTTAGGAACATGTAAATGCATAAGAACCTAAAAACATGAAGCTGCTACAGGCAAACACATCCTGGTTGCCTGTCAACCACTTAGAATTAAGATTTTTAATTGTCAGCTAACTCACAAGAAAAGAAATCATTTCCACCTGATATAGCAGATTTAAGAAATAGGTTTTGAGAAGATGAAAAACAGAAGAAGAATACTCCTAAAGAAAAACAAGTTTGTGAAATCCATGTCATTACCAAAAGTAAAGCCATCAGTGTGCTAAAGATCCAGTCAAGTAGACCAACTATTACCAAACTAGTTAAGGGTCAGCTGCATTGGACGCTGACATCTCAGATGAAAAAAATTAAAAAAGACTATACCTAAGACATAATTTCACTGTGAAATCATATAGCAAGTGAATCAACTTTTGAAATATTAAAATATATATAGATAGCCAATAGCATTTATCTGAGTGAGAATCCATATATTGAAGCTAAATTGATTTGCAATAACAATAGCTGATCAATATTGTGAGCAGTAGAAGAGAGGATTGAAGACAAATAAACCCCCTGAAAGTAATCTTATCGTGCTAGTGCTTGCAGGAAAGGATGAACTTTTGAATCTCCCATCAAAAAACATAAAATAAAAAAAATAAAAAGAAATTAAACAATATAAAGGAAAAAAAAAATGAAAATGATTGAAACTTGTTCACACAGGATAAGTTTCTGGTGCATACTGCATGCAAAATCGCTTCTGGTTCTTTATGTTCGGGCACAGGTTCAGAGTTGCAAAACTTTATCAAATGTATGATAATAGATGAGGTAAGATTCTTCAATTTACATGATAGCCACAATGATTAAGCATTTTATATGCCCATGAATTGAAAGCAGAAGTTTTACCGTCTGTTTGATTAGTGAGAAAATGTAGAAAAGCAAACGAAATTAAAGTCTTGAATATCATGTTTTCTTTGGTTGCAAAAACAATAAAAAAATCTACCTGTCAGTTGCGGTGCTTGACACCGCCACCTCTCCATTCCCATCTCCTACAAAACTATTTCCTTTATCCCGGTCCTCAAAGCCTCTGCTCAGGCCCTCTTTAGGCGAAGGAAGAGGGCGATCACAATTCAAATTCGAATTGGAGCCGCCGTTGCGACGAAAAAGCAGAGCCAATTCCGGGCGCGGCAGCGGATGCGGCACCACGGACGACAGGCGCTCAGACGAATGGTCGAAACTGGAAGACGAAGAGGGCAACGGCAACAGATCCTTGGGCTCCGCTGAACTTCGCGATCTCACAAGTGCGTCAATGTGATTGCCCCGCACATGACGGAGCTTCCTGGCACGGGTGAGACGGCGCCGCGACGAAGACGTGGAAGAGGAGGAAGAGGGAGAAGAGAAGGCAATGTTCTGCCACCAAGGCATTGCTGAGGTAAGAAAACATGGTACGAAAGTGAAAACGAAGGAAAAAAATGTTACGGGAGGACGGCGGTGGTGGTGAAAGAAGGAGTTGATGGTGAGTGAACGGCGGCCATGAGCGAAGGAAGCTGTAAACCTAACTGCGGAACGAACATGGAGGTTAGAGGCGAACGAGGGACGTGGCCCGACAGAGGGACGACTTCTTTCTCTCTCTCTCTCTCTTTCCTGTAACGCGCTTTACAACATATTTCCAACCGAAACCCCAACGGTGGGTGTCCATCTTGAGGTCAAGATGCCCTCCGCTCCAACCAAGTCAAGCCTAGTTGTTCGCCTTCGCCCGTTGCTTTACATTTACTCTTTTCTAATTTATTTCTTTTAATAATTAATTTATTATATTCTCTCATCATCCCTTTCCTTTTTCACACAATCAACCATTAACCCCTATCTTTTTTTTTTCTTTTGTCATTAAAATAATTCATACTATTATTAGTCAATTAGGCATCAGATACATATTGTATTACATAATAGCGTAAGTTGTACTCCATATTTTTGGTAAGCAATTCTTAACCGACTGGGAGGAGGGACGGAGGTATAGAGTAGAAGATGACAGTCGACATGGTGGAAGGATTTGTTTTTAATATAGAATAATAAGTTTAGATATTTGTTAATAACAAAGAGAGAGCCGACTTTGTCTGTCACATGTACGTGTGTACATAGATAAAACTTGTAAGTAGTTTGGATTCAAAATGTAAATAAAAACGGTCGTTATAACGTAAGCAGCGGATAATGGTAATATCGGGAGTAATTTAGATGGGAGCTGTCATGAAAGTAAACAAGGCGCCAGCTCATTGTCAATGGTCATCCGCGTAAAAAGAGAGCGGGCCCACACTTTTGGCGCTTCTACTGACGCGTGTCATGTGTAGGCCATCTGGTTTGTCTGATCCTATACGTGCGTCTTCATGTGAAGGCCGCTAGGTTGAGGTTTCATCTCACCATATCTAAGAGACTTGGCCTTCATTCCGTACGTGGACTGACCTTTTCGCCGGCTAACGAATGAATTCCGTCTGTCTTTGTAGCGGTCTTTGCACACGGACGAGTTTACGGGTTATGGAAAAAAATTTTACAGAATAAATTAGGGCCGCTCTGGAGCAACCAAAAACAGTTTTATGTGCTCTCAAATATTTTTAAAACTAAATTTATTTATAATGTTTTATTTTTAATTATTTTTTTATAAAAATAATTAAAATATATTATTATAAATATTATATTTTCAAAAAAATTCTCCAAAACTTTTTTTTTTTATCAAGAAAATTACCTGACCTGTTTTCTAATATGAAAAACGATCTTCTGTTTCCAAAAAAAAAAAAAACTATTTTAAAAAAATTATAAATTATTTTTCAAATTAAGTTGTCAACAAGTTCTAAGTTACTTTTAAAAACAAATTTTTATTTGAAAATTTAAATATTAAAAATGAGATCCCATTTATTTATATTATTTTCCATTCTCATTTAAAGCATAGAAATTATAATAAAAATATATGTTGAATGATATTTTTTATTTTCTGGAAAATTTAACTCAAAAAATGTAAAAATAAAAAATAAAAAAATGAAAACACAATTTTCAAATTTTTCTTAAGAAAAGTGAAAATTGTTTATTAAAATATTGAAAATAAAAAATGAAATAAAATTCTATAAAAGAGCTTATAAGACCTATAAAAGAAATGCAAATATTACAAATATTAAAAATATAAAAAAAAACCATTAGTATATATATATTTCAAATTTAAATAGTGTTTTGTTTTTAATTATTTATCTAAGCTAAAAACCCCATATATAATTATTATGAAAAAACAAATTTTTAAAACAAATTCTTATAAAACTGTTTTTGTAATAACCGAGGAATGGTCAAATCCTCGGTCAAACGTAAGAGTGCCGACCGTCTTGGAACAACCATTTCTTTTTACATTTTGTACTTCACTTAAATATGTTGTGGTGGTTGGTTAGGGAAAAGAATGAAAATGATGAGAAATGATAAAATTAAATCAGATAAAAATTATATCCATTCCTTGGTACCAAAACTTGAAATGGTATAAAACCATTCCCAACCTCCGATTGGGACTACTATTATATGGATTCAACCAAATTACAAAGTAATCAGTAAAGCTCAAGAACCTCAGAATCAAAATTATCCGCAGTGGGGCAGCAACAGAAACTGAACAGGATGAAGAGGAAAGAAGCAGTTGAATTAGAAGAAACAGTAAAAACAAATTTTCCAGAACAATTCAGAATGTGTTATCCACATGGGTTTCTACAAGCACAAATTCAGCTACCACCCTAACAGCAAGCAAAACTTATTCTCTGACCGCTTGCCCTTGTGTTGAGCCAATGTGAATTCCAAATGCCCCATACTGTCTACTTCAGTGTTCTATACCTCTCCAGATTCTGCTCTCTCTAACTTTGCTGCCACGATCTTACAAACCGGCATCGTCTCGTTCTTGCTTAAAAGCTTTAATGAAGGGTGAACCTCCACATCATGCATGAGTATTCTATCCCCAATATCTAGGTTGCTCACATCTACCTCAATTTTTGAAGGGATGTGTTCGGCCGGGCAAAGGAATTTCAAACTAGGCCTTATCCTGTTCAGGTAGCCCCCTGTTTTGGCATATAGTATGGTAGTTAGTGTATCAGAATCGTTACAAAAGTAATCAGCCAACATGCAATGGATTTAGTATGTCTAAGTGTTGAGTGGGGACTAGGTGGTGGTGCCCTTTGCTTTTTGCTACTAATGACAAAAACATGTATTGATAAGGTGAGATATCTAGTCTGATAGAAATCACTTGTACTATTTAGCGACACATGTGACAACAGAATCAAAGGTCAATAAGGACAAGATGTGACAGAGGAAAATGAACAAGATCTCCAGAAGCCGAGTTTTATTACCAATTTCATTAGAAAGCATTGTAAGACCTCATAAAAAATGAATTCAACAAACTAAGTTCTATGAGTATTTTTAACCACTTTGCAAATATGTCTATAGTAAACACCAAAATGAGAAGGAGCCTGAAATGAGGTTAATCACCGATTGGTTCTGTTTACAACAGATGAGATTAAGAAAATCCTAAAAATTGTGGCAGTGACAAAATCACAAACTCTTCATCACAGAACTAATTTACTTTAGTGCAAAAAAAATCCTGCAGGCCAATAAACTACACTTCTCTAAATATCTTTTCAAAATTTTCCCGATCTGGTTACAGAATTTTGCAAGTTCAAACATCTATAGTGTTCCAGGCTTTCAGCACCTTTGAAACAATATCCTTTCAAATCATCAAATCAAACAAATGAGTATCCCTAGACTATCATAAGGGAAATAATAATAATAATAGCTTCCAACTCCCAAGCCCTAAAACTCAGGACCTCAAAACAAGGTCCAAGCACTGTTCTACCATAGAATATCTAAAAGAGACCCTGGCATCCAAATGCCTCATCAAACTTTACTTTCCATTTATCAAAATTCCAGGAGTCAAGAGATCTAGGGCCAAGCTTATCAAAAAACTGATTACATTAAGCCTGCACCCCACTGTTAGAATGGCAGTGGTAAGAGATAACATCCAAAGCCTTCAAGAGTGATATAAAGTGGCCAAATAACATCACTAATATCAAACTGAATATTTGGCCTACATGGTTCTAAACTTAGATAATATATTATAATTTATCAAAATGCCAAACAATTATAAAAAACCGATATCATAAGCAGCTAAACATCAATCACAGTGTAAGGAATGATAAAATAAAGGCTTTCTTGATATTCTCTGGGAACAATATAATCCATATACATCTAAACTAGCATAACCCAAATCACTGAAACTAAACATATGGACATGTATAAATATGTTGTTTCTTGTAAGGCTATAATCAGATTCTGCAATCTAAAATAACTCCATGGCTGTTCGATGTAGTTGCTCTCACAACTTTCATTTGGCCCAAAGAAATCTTAGCTTAACTAAACCTAGCCCATGATTTGATTTTGTTTCTAGTGACTTAAGAAATCAGGAAAAGAAGTGAGTAACCGAAGAGCCTACATAAAAGTTTTGTATAAGACTGGTATGCCATCCTATTTCACAGAAAATGAAATCCTAAAACCAAAAAATTGGACTCATTCTCTACCATTTTGAAGAAAAGTGGTGCAGTGTTAACAGAAAAATATCTCACATTAAATTACCACAACATCCTTGAGTGGGAAGTTTCCAATACCAGTTTAGGATCTAAATTTTCCTTAAGGAAAAATAGAACCTAAGAATCTCTCTTCAATTGAAAGAACAAAAGTTCAGAACTACAGAAGCTCCCTCGACAGGTCAAGCTTCTAAGCCCATTTACTATTGAAATTTCATGGTTGAGATGACCTAGATTTTTCGTAGGGGTGGCAAAGTTTAATATGATTCGCCAACACAACACAACACTAACCCAACACGCTTTTCGTGGATTTGGGTTGAACATAAATGGGTTTGGGTCAAATTCATGTCAACCTACATAATTTGTTTAATAAATAGGTAATTTTTGGGTCAACCTGAATTACACAAATTTAACCCAAATTGACCCATTTAATAATACTTCTATTAACCTAATTATACTTTTAAACCATTTAACTTATTTTAAATTTGCTTTTAAATAAATACATCAATTAAGTTATAAACAGTTGACACATTAATCATATAGATATATACAAGATTTAACTCAAACACATTATTCAATAGGAAAACCTGGTTATTAAATAGGTTGCACCATGTATCACTTATTTAATAATTAGATAGTATTTGAGTTTATGTTTTTGACATGATTATTATTCACGTGGGACTCGGGTTGAGCAATGTGGTAGAATACCTAAGGTTTTACATGACATGAACAACACACCAACACAAATTGCCACACCTAATTCTTGTATCAATGTTTTAACCATCAAGCAAAGACTATGAAGCCTCACTCCTCAATTGTACAAGCATTACTACAAAGCACTAAAATTCACCATTTCCAGTTTAGGTTAACTTATAAGGAAATGATACAACATTGAGGGGAAAAAAAGGACAAACATCACTACCACATACACACCCACAGACCCATAAACAAAGACAGGAGTCACAGGAGGAAGAACCAGAAAAGCAAAGAACCAACCTTTCTTGAGACCAGGACAGACGTCTTCTCCTTTGAAAACAAGGGGCACATCAACCTTCAACTCCGAGCCCTCATCAGCCCAAGCAAACACTAGGTTCAAAACCTTTCCTGTTGCTTCATCCCTATGAATCTGCAAACCCACATAAACCAAACCATGAAATTTAATCAAAATAAAATCAGTTTCGACACGCTCATGGAAAAGATAAATCAATACTCACCTTGAGAGGAAGTACTGTACCAGATTCAAGGAGAACCGAGGATCCGGACCCGGCACGGATCTGGAGCGGAAACGTCGTAGAGCAAATGAACTCCGGTTCTACGGACTTGAGTATGGCCTGAATCTGCTTCCTCTCAGTGGTCAGGAGACGCTTCCTGGACACCGATCTGCCATTGATATTGCCTCCGGTAAGGAGTTGTTGGGCAAACACGACGGCCGGGATTCGACCTTGCGCTCTGTCTCTAGCGGAGACTTTGCTTCCGGTGAACTCTCTAGAAATGGCTTGGATCGTGTGGTACGCAGAAGCTGGAGGTGATGATGAGAGATACAATGACCTAGGGTTCGATACCGCCGTTCTCAGGCGGCCGGCGGCGGCGCCCCACCACGTCGACATTATCGTTCGCTGCAAATGTGTTTTGCGTCCAGATTTTAGGAGGGTTTTGCGATTTTGGGTTTAAGGCTCGTGGAGGCATCATTTTGGGCTTGAGGGATTGGGCTTGGATGGGACGAGCGAGGCTGTTTGCACCCAAAAACCCATGTAAAACAAATAAAAGCCTATTGGGCCCACTATTATGTACTTGGGCATTGGGTTAGGTCGGTGGTATGTGAACAAGCCCATGATCAGCTAGAAAATTCGAATTTGAAACAAGTTGGGTTGAAACTTAAAAGTTAAAAGAGTCCAAATGAATATATTAATTAAAACATGATAATAGAAATTTTCTTCAAATGATAAACAATTTCCAGCCAAAGCGGGCTACTTTTGGCCGGCTAGGGTTTGAAAACCCCAACCTCTCTTCACAAAGACTCCAGCATTTGTGAAAACAACATGAAATCTTTTTCCAATCTCCATGTATACAGAAAACAAGATTAGGATAAAATAAAAAAAAGGGTAGTGTCAAAAATAATGGCTGAAAAAGAGAGCATCCGATGGAGGACAACGTCAGAGTCAAGATGCAAAATTATAGATACCCATGTTGACAAAAGGTGACACAACTTTTCATTTTAGTAGAGCCATCAGAGCAATGCCCCAGGAGCAGTAGTGTATAAATAAGAAGTGGGGTGTAATTGGGGTCTAATGTCCATGGCCATAGCACGCCAATTTCAGGAACCAGGTCTGGTCCTGAAAAGGAACGTTCCCACGATTTCTGTTTCAAAATTCTCAAGGAAATTACGGCATGAAGAGAAGCACCAAGTCAAAGACTCGGCTTTTTTCAAGCTGTGAATCTTGAAAGCCCACCCTTTTCTTTTACCGACTGTGGAATCGGATTTGATTGAAGCATGATATTATCATTAGATTTGTTGAATGAGTCGGCAGAGAGACGAGCAGGAACATGGTTTGTAATTTGTCTTCAAGGTTGCAGATTATTTTTCTCTTGCTTGTTTTAACAAGCAATTCAATCTTAAAAATTGTAGTAAGAGAAGTGATTTTAGGATGAAGAGGTTAAGATAGGTTGTACTCCAATTGAAGGCATTCAAGAGGTGTACAGTATCAGACACATCTTTTTTCTTTTAATATTTATTTATTTATTTAAAAAAGTCATCATCATAAGCCATTATTGTTTCCTTTTTGGACTAGCACATAAAATGTGGTTATTTAATTAGCTTGTATAAAAAGTGATGGGTGTGTAAAGATAAGAGCAAAAGCATTTGGAAGGATATGCAAATAGGGACACCAAATCCTCTGGTGCTGACTTCTCTAAACCAAACAGAATAATAGCAGTTGATTTTGGCATTTTGCGTTTTGGTGTAAATGTAATCAGAAAATGCCTTTTGTCTGCACGCATTACCGATCTTGTGGACAAAATAGCTTATATAAGCCACTTCTTTTCACACGCCATGGGTATTTTTTACGGTAAATTCAATTATGTACTATGATTTTCCCTGTGAAATTAAGACCGCTCACTTGTGTGGCCCTTGGAAGAAATTTTTCAAATTGCCATCATTTTCTTGAACGACATTTTTAGGAGGCTTTTGGTCTCATGTACTATAAGTCAAACGGTTGGAAATTCTTATTTCTTTTCATGTGCTTCACGAGGGTTTGAACCCAAACAGCGGGGGAATTTGTACAACTTTTCTTTCTGATTTCATGGGAAGGTTTTATTTTTCAAGATTAAGTACTCGAAATTATTGACTTGAATCGATTTTCACTGAATGGACTACAAACGTTGTAAAAAGGGTGCATGACAAATCCGAATACCAGTGTGGGAAGGGTGGAATTGGAAAAGGGCCGCTATGGAAACGAAAAGAGCGTTGAAAGGAAGGGGAGATGGGGAGAGGTTGAAAATTG
Source organism: Vitis riparia (assembly GCF_004353265.1). NCBI lineage: Eukaryota > Viridiplantae > Streptophyta > Magnoliopsida > Vitales > Vitaceae > Vitis > Vitis riparia. Next base: position 8,401,615 of record NC_048437.1, read on the forward strand.
AATGACGGTGAAATGTAAGAATATTCGTGTCCACTTTATTAAATTATTAGTAAATAAATAAAGCTGTGTTTGTTTTATTGCTCATGCACGTGATAAACTTGCCCCCCAAAATGTGAAAAGTCAAAGCTAGTGAATGAAATAAGAGGCAGCGATCGTGACCAAAATGGTTTATTATCTGCATGCGCTGATGTACAGCCACCTGGCGCCTCACCAACTCTTCTCCCAACACGTAACCAGGTGCCTTTTTTAACCTCATGGTCCTATGGTTTTAGGACAGGGTTAAAGTGAGCTCCCAAAACCAAAAGGCTCTAAAGATTTGACTGGCCATAATTTGCACCACGAAATTAGATCATTTAATGCAATTCTGAAAGTGAAGCAACATCTTAACTTGAACAGCACCGATATTCAATGGCTATGTTTTTCCCTCATACCGTCCAAAAAGTAACACTGCCTATTAAATGTTGTAATAAATTAAAAGCAGTCAAGAATCTGGGAAATGCCCCGAAATGACCAAGTAACCCGGTGTGACCCGGTGGGGCACCCGATGAATTAAAGAAAATCAGCAAAGAAAGGGGCGTTTCGGAACTCAGCTCATTCAGACAATAACAGTGAGTCTGAAAATGTAGCAGAGGGAGGGGGTGGTTCACATTAAATAGGATGAATCTCTGCGCACGCAATAGCTCAACAACACACTGGACGCAGTCAGAGAGGATCAGCGGAGGCATCAGGCATCCCACCTTCCTTTTGTCTCCTCCACCTCCTAGATCCCACTGTCTCCTCCTCCCTCCTACGCCATTTTCAACTTCTACTGACGTTGTCCTCTCCCTGGCCCCCCAACCACTCTTTCTTGTTCGTGTATCACATGATGACTTGTAGAGTTGGGTGTGTATAAGCCTCTGAATCAACGTCCATAAAAAACATATATAATATTGAGAGAAAATTTTGAAGTGACGTGAGTAACCGGTAGCGGGGTAGACCTGACGGCTGAAGAGGGTAGCTCCATCAGTTGGGGGAGGGAGGCAGCTTAAGGTTTTGTCACTTCGATGCGAATGGAGAAAAAAGGCACCTCCTCCACAAACAGGTCAATCAAAACTAGTGTTGGCAGGCGGGTCAGAAGGTGACGGGAGACTTCCCCTTGTGTTTGTGTGTTAGTGTCTAGTGAGGCTTCGTACCTCTTCTGACCGGTAATAGCAGGTCGTTCCCACCACCCCCTTTGTGTGGGAACTCGTGCGCGGTTATGGAAGGTTGTAGAAGCATTTAATTAGCCAATCCGGGAACAATGTGCCAAATGTGCTCTGCCCCTGCCTTTTACGCAAATGCCCCTCGTCTCAAGACTCTCAACAAGATGGTCCAGATTCTTTTTAGGGTCTGACGCGCCGCTTGATTTCGTGCCACCTACCACTATTGTCTAATTACCTCCTCACCCATTTGTCTTTCCCAAAATTACCACTTATTTATCCTTTGAAAATTTGAATTTTATTTATTTTCTTTCATATTAAAATTTTGATTTATATTATATTATAATTTTCTAAATTTTTTTTGGTTAGAATTGAAAGGAATAAATTCTTCTATTTTTTATATTAAAATAAAATTACATTTTCCATAATATCTTTTTCAAGCTAATTATTATATCTTGGTAATAACATATTGCTGTCATCACCCACCTTTAATTGACCTACAATAAATAAAAGATGAATTCACAGCATCCATCATTTGAAATATACTTCATCAAGTTGTGCATAAAAAAAATTTAAAGTAAAGGGGGTAGTTTAGTAATAAAATAGAGTTTCAACGGCGGCAGAGGGTGAGTTTGACATTAGCACGAGACACCGCAGGGACAAAGTGGTAACTCAGAGATGCATTTACTTGTTCAGAATAAGAGGACCTTAACAAAATTGCTCCAAAATATATAACAAAATCAATTATTAATCCAACGGTTTATATCACTCCTAAATATTCAACGGTTCATGATACGCCACACCCTGGGTTCTTTGTTATATTTGACACGCTTGTGAAGGCTCTCGGCCCTTTTTCTCCTAACCTTTCTGTTATTATTACTAAATTTTCTATTTTTATATTCTCTCTCTAATTTTCTTGAAATAATAATGGGAGATTTTTCTTTTTCTCTCTGCAAATCCGATCGTTCGCTGTTGCACCCGAACCCTAAACCTAACCTCTCTGGAATGAAGCAAAGGTTGGACGCTTGGCCATTTTGAATAGTTGAATCTTCGACAAAAAGGTCCACGCTTAGTTTTCTCACGATCGGTGCTTTGTTGTAGATGTTATACACTGCAAAAGAAGAGTTTGACACTTTGATCGAGGAGTTGAAACGAAATCGAAGAATATCAGAGGTGAGATTTCAACCTTTATGATCCTTTCTTTTAGTATTTCTGGTTTTGATCATCAAAATATGATAAGAGTTATGGTGGATAATAAAAGAACTTGCTGTTTGGATGGCGAGATTGTTAGGAGTGATGGTTGTGAATAAGGAGATTTTGCAGATTTGATTCTCAATTAGAAAAACTAGATCTTCAAAGATCCGTGTACCTAGTGTGTTGCATTTGAAAAAGATGAAGTTAGAGAAAAAAAAAGATAGAAAGAGTTTCACAGAGGGAAATAACGGTGATGCGTGAGTTTCAACGCAACGTCGTTACTAGTAATTTCTTATTAAGGAGTTTAAACGACTGTGTTTTGAAGACCTTTTTATTGTTTGAAAATTCTTGCCATATTTCTGATGATCAGTTTACAGTCATTTCTTCTTCTGTTGGTTCTTCTCTCTTCCTTTCTCCTTTTTTTTTTTTTTTGTTTTTTTCCTTTTTTTTAAATTACAGTGACTTCAGTATCCTTTTTCTTGGAAGCCACTGTTTGATTATAGATTTCGTATTTGACTCGACAATGTCGGTTCAATAGAAGAAAATATTGATGTGGAGATTTGAATCTTTTTATAGCGATTTGGTTCTCCAAACTAGAATGCTGAACAAGGTTACCTTGGCTATTCATCGTTTTGATGGCTCCTTAATATAATATGTTTAAATCATTATTTTTCTCTTTCTAGTTTTCTAGATCTTTTTTTTTTTTTTTTCATGATTTTTCTACAGAAACCCTTGGCAAGAGGAGGGATGTAGAATTCTTTTATCTATTTCTCTACTTTTGCCTGCCAAACTATTCATCGTTTTGATGGCTCCTTAATAGAATACTGTCTTTTTTTCCCTGTTCTTGATCATATTTTTGCAGTTGAGTAGAAATGTCATCATCTAATTCTCCTTGCGCGGCGTGCAAGCTTCTCAGACGGAAATGTACGCAAGAGTGTGTATTCGCACCCTATTTCCCACCAGATCAGCCTCAAAAATTCGCTAATGTCCACAAGGTCTTCGGTGCAAGCAATGTTTCAAAGCTACTCAACGAACTAAATGCCGCCCATCGAGAAGATGCCGTGAATTCCCTAGCTTATGAAGCGGAGGCTCGTCTTCGTGATCCCGTCTATGGCTGCGTCGGTCTGATTTCAATTCTTCAACAAAGACTCAAGCAAGTTCAGAATGACCTTTTCACTGCCAAAAAGGAACTATCTGCATATATTGGTCCCTCAGCGATGCTACCTATTCCTCAACCTGCCGGCTGTTTGCCACAACAACACATGAGTAATCCTTGCTCATCGTCTCAGATTCCTTATAATACGCCTCCAATGTTGGGTCTTCCCACCGGTCCAACACATGGTAGGCAATTGGTAATACGTGAGCCGCACCAAACGCAGCAGTATCAGCATCAGCAGCAGATCCTTGAGGCTCAGCAAATAGCGGAAGCTGTGGCAGCAAGAGAGCAACAAGAGATGTTGAGGACTTATGAGCAGCAGCAGCAGCAACAACAACAACAACTGCTTGTTAGGTTCAACAGTGGGTTTGACGCAGGTGGTACGGTTGGTGCAAGTAGTTTCAACCAGATGACTGCTGCAATTTCACCATCCCTGGCTTTGGGTCCATTTGATAATTCTTATCAGCTTGAAGAACAGCAACAAGAGCTTCATAGGCCCCAGATGCTGCTTTCAACCCAAACACAACCTCAACAACAGCAACCACAGTTACCTCAACAGCAACAAGTAGGGGTGTGCACGGATCAGTCAGTTCGGTTCTGAGCATTAAAATCAAATTGAATGACTTCAATTGATTTTTATGCATGAAGAATCGAACTAAAAATTTTCGTTCTTTTGGTTTTTTTTTTTTTTTTTTTGTTAACTTGGGCCAAAACCCAAAATCATATAAGAGAGTGCACAAAAAAATTTTAATAATACGATAATAACATATTGTTTCAGGCTGCTCAAATCACATTACTTCCACTCATTTCAAATGATATTAATATAGCCAATGACGTGAATAACTATTATTAAAGGGCTTATGTGAGTTATACGATTCAGGGTCCTATGAAATTTCATATGATAGATGTGCATTAAATTAATAATGTAACCTTATAAACATTCGTATAATTTTTTACTTAGTCTTTTTAGGTGAAAAACGTGGATTGAGTTCAATGTTATATTTAGAAAATCCAAATTATAGAATAAATAAAAATAAAAATTGATCAGATTGAATCTATTCAATCCAAACCAAATTGAATCAAGTTTAAAATTCGGTTTGGTCAATTTTACTGCTTCAATAGATTTTTAACACATTCCTAACAGCAAGGATTTGGAAGCAAGGAGGGTGGGAGCGGGGGCCTATCTTTTTGAAGTCTTGCAGCTCAATCTTTCAACGATTTTTCCTTCTTAGGTATATTCACTCTCTCTGGTTATTTATGGTTTATGATCGTACGCATGAAGGTTTCTGAATGTTTGATGCTTGCATTTCTGAACTGTTTTGATGCGATGCCTCTTGTGTGAAAATTTGGGTGGTATTTGCAATATTTATTAGGGGAGTGGAAGGGCAAAATTACTCATTATTGCATAGTACAGAAGGGTGTTAAGAGAATTACTGTCTTTTCATTGCGTGAAGTGTCCATTCATCAATGATAAATGGCCCCATCAAAACTTGCAGCCCTGGTTTCTTTCCTTTTCTTCCCTTGTCTTCCCTTTTTTCTTTTGAAAATATATTTTGCCATCTTCTCTCTCTTTGACTCTTTGCTGGCCTCTACTAGCAAATACAGTCTACAACGAACTGTAATTGTTTTGTCTTGTCTTGTTTAAGCTATTGTTGCTTGGAATTGGGAGTGAAGACAGGAAGAGAAATCAAAGAAAAGTCTGTCAAGTTTGTTTTGCACAAACCAATGGACAAAATGGGGTAATTACATGGCTAAATGGGTGTTGTGGGAATTTGGCTGCGTCCTACCCACTTTTTAACAATGCCAAATCAGTTCATGGTATTGATTTAGAAAAATGTTTCCTTGTTGAAGACAATACTAATTACTACCCTTGTTGCATTGTAGGCTTTGATTTCTTATCAACTGGAGGGTTGCAAATAGTTGCATGCAAAGTTCTGTTATCTAGGCTTTGAAAACACCAAAGGCTTAGATGGAATGTGGGAGTTAAGTCACTGTTGGTTTTGGTGTTTGAAGGAGGCTATTTCTTTGGTGAAACATTTAGGACACCACCTCAAGTACAGTTCTCTTCTTCTGGTTTCATTTTGCATTGATTCCTATTACACACTTTCTTCTTTCTAATGTGCACCTTAGGTCAGAATCGGAGTATTAACGTGGTATTTATTTTTTTTATTTAATTTTAAATAGAACTTTAATATTCAATAGTATTAAATATTAAATTATTTATTTTTTAATATTTTATTTTTATTAGATATTAAAAAATTAAAAAATCAAACACCCAATATAAGACTAGAACATCCTTCTTTGATTTAAAAATTTATAAATTAGAATTGAAAAGTTCTCAAGGCCTTCTTTTTCTTTCTGAAACTTTGACTTGATTTGGGAGACAGAACCTGTACCTTAGTTTTGTAATATTTGTTTTGTAACAGTGCAGAACGGGGCTTACAAGATTTGCTGTGAGCCACTAGGTCATTTATTGTCCATCAGTAGAAGCTGTTGCATGGGGAAGGGTGGTGAAAAGCTGTAAGTTTTTTAACTTTTTATCTTCTTTTCCAAGGTGTACTCACTACTCACCATTAGTTTTAAACCTCGACATTAATCGACCATTGATGGTTATGATATAGCAAGTCGGTATTTCACATTGGGATATCAACCACTTTGATTTTTATTGAAGTTTTGTGTACATGTAGACTGCACAACGCTACAAATTATACTGATTTTTGTACCGACATTAAGCAGAAAATGAGGGAACAAAAGGAAGGAGATGATTTTTGAAAGTCATCATGTAGTGGGTGGGCCACAACCTCTACCATTTGTTGATAATGATCTTCTTTCTGAGTCTTCTAAGAACAGACATGTTTGACTGATGAACTGGTTCATCCTGGGGCTTTTTATTATCATATTCTTTCAGAGTTATCATTAGTTATTCAAGCATAGAATTATTATATATTCTATGAAATAGTTTTTGAAAACCTTTCTCTTTACGAGGACCCCCAACATGATGATACTTTTAGGTCTTGGGAGTGGGTGATTTTATGATAGTTGTTTCTACATCATGAAGTAAAATGAAATGAGGTTCCAAGCAGATAGTACACAGATTGAGACCAAAAATGATAGGGTCAAAAATAATGGCTAGTAAGGAGAGTATTCAATGAAAGGACATTGTCGGAGTAGACATGCAAAATTATGGATACACATGCGTGTTGACAAAAGGTGATACCACTTTCCATTTTAACGGAGCAATCAGCAATTTTATAGAATTGATTAGGGTGTGATTGGGTCCATCCTCCATGGCACGCCAATTTCAGGAAACAGTAATAGTCCTGAAAAGCAACCATCGATTCTTCCCACGATTTTCTTTCAAATTATCCAGGAAAGAAATGTACAGAAACTCAAAGTCAAAGACTCGCCTTTTGCAAAAGTGATATAAAGGCCAGGGGTTTTGTTGTATTTCTGTGCAGTATCTCGCCATTGATTGGTGCTGTGGACTGTGGTGTTTGAAATCCTTTCCTTTTGCCGACTGTTGAATCAAAATTGATTGAATATGGAATTCTCGCGAACTTTTTAAAGGGAAAGGGAATGAATTGGTTTTTTTTTTTCTTTTTTTTTTTTATCCTTTTTAAAAGGCCCAAATTCAATTTTTTAAAACATAATTATCAATTAATTAGCCTAATTGTATCTAGAAATATAATATAAAAAAAATCATAGAACCATCAAATACATACTTGACATGAGAAATTCAACCTAAATCTTAGCAAATGTAAAAATCATGTTTGTAAAAACAATTTATTGAATATATAAAAAAAATACAAATTTAGCTGATTCGAATGTTGTGGATGGACAGAAGACTTATGCCACCAGCACTAATAATTCTTCATCATGTTGATAGCTTGAATTTTTTACTTTTGCCTTTTATACTCAAAAGGACTTTCAAGATTTACTCAAAAGATTTTGATTAAGCACTACGATTTATTCGAAATTAAACACTCCATAATTAGGGCAATAGATGTTCTAATTTTTCTGAGGCAAACTTAAAACATGTTTTCATATAGCAGTCCATAATTAGGGTAGTAAATGTTATAATTTTTTGGGGGCATATATTGTAACACCCCCAACCTTAAATTAATGTAAATTCATAATTTATTTAATTAAGAAAACTAAAATTTTGGGCTAGTTAAATATGATAAGGCTTTAATTTTGGGCTTTTGAAAAAAATAAATAAAAGAGGGCAAAATTGTCTTTTCCCATTAGAAACCCCAAATATATATATAAAAGTTAGATTGTAGAATTCCAAGGTCATTCTTCGAATCAAGTCACTTAAACCTAATGGAAAATCCTATAAACCTAATGAGAAATCTTATAATACGCCTCTATGGATTAAGGTTTTCATACAATTGTCTTTCACTTCTAGAGAAAAAGAGAGTTATAATATTCAATCTCTCTTCCTTTTATTGGAAGTATGTCAAGATTAAGGAAGAACTATCAAACAAGAAATTTTGAGTTTATGAGACTTTCGATGACATCAATTTGATTTTACAACACTTGGATTCAAGGTTTGGAAATATTCAAACCTAAAGGTTAATATTTTAATCTTAAATATCAATTTTTTTTTCCTTTTTTCTTTTTTTTAAAAAATGGTATTGTTTTAGTTGCTTAGATATAAGACCCAATACCTAAAAGGAAAGTTTGAATTTTGTGGAAATATCTTATGGATTTGTACTTTTTATTTGTTGAGAGTATAAAAAAAGCATTAATGATAAGATCAAATATCACACTCATTGATATTTTGTTTTTATGGGGAAATTCATAAAATTTACATATGATGATTATAGGGTTATTGTGGGAGAAACTTTGAGAATAATACAATGTGGTTATGAAGATTTTTGTAGTATATTTTAGGGTTGAAAAATAATATGTTGTTTGGGAATAATAGGTATTTTTCTTAAGCTTTGTAGTTTGCAGAAGTGTTTTTGGTGTATTTTTTAGGCATAGAAGAATTAATCTTAATAAAAAGTTAAATAAATTATTTGGATAATAGGCTAAAATTCTTTGAGAAAGAAAGTTGAGTAATTGTTTAAGAAAACAAGTTAAATCAACCTAAGTAATGAAAATTGGATATTTCCCTAGAAGCATATTAATTTTCCTAATTTTGATATATGGTTAACTAACAAATAAATGTGCAGTTAGAATATAATATTTATCAAAGTTTTAGTTTGATGGATTTCTTTAAAATCTTTTAGGTGATTCATAAGATATTTGTGTAACTCTAGTCCTTTGAATTTATCCAACTCAAGTAAGGCTTAATAGTGCAATAAGTCATTTTATAATTCTCTATTTATTTTTCATCTGTTCTTTTTCAAGTATAAAAATGTTTGAATTCTGTAAATCAAATCAAGTAATATTTTTCTAAAATATATTTTGATTTGTTCCTTGGTTTATAAAATAAATTGGGAATATCACGTGAATCGTTTATTATTATACAAGTGAATTTTTATTGTTTAATTTATTACAATGATTTTGAAACTATGGTTATTCGTGACCCTAGTCAACAGGGGATAAGTTGTTAACTTTTATTATTCTTGGTGAGGGTAATGATAAGTATAACCTTAACCAATTATGTGTTATTGGCCTTTGGTACCATTGATTGGAAACTGTTCCATCTACCACTAAGAGGAACGCTTTGAGGTTAGCCACCTAATGCAAGTCCCAATATTTGGGCATGGCATTAGCGGACTAGAGTAAAATATTTGTTTGTGAACTTTTTTGAATATAAATGAATTATGTCAAATGTATTATATTGTTTAATTTTTAAAATGATAGTGTTGAATTTTCTAGAAAAAAAAAAGAATTAAACTATTGAATTAAATGAGTTTACTTGTTATTTTTTTTTAATAAAGATATGATATTTCCTATGATTTAATTATGTATTATACTTGATCCTCCTTGTTAAACTGTTTTTCCTTATTGAGCCAAAGATGAGGAAAGTTCAAGATAGGAAGGGTGCTTCTTTAGAAACAAATTCAAAGTTGGTTATTAGGATTCTTAATTTAAGACTATTCTATTATTATTTATAGATTTTTAGTTTTATTTTTGTCAAAATGTTTGTGATAATTTTATTTAGTTTTGGATTTGTTAGTTAATAACATTCTTGCGTTGGACTCCAAGTTTTATTTGTAAAGTAATCGTGGTGTCCTTGCCTTTCAAGTTCGGTGTTAGCATCAAGCCAACTTGAATCAGGTTCGTCTAGCTTCATTGAAGTCAAACGGACTTCTTCCCTTCTTTGTGCTCCTTGAGGAGTCCATCCAGCTGTACTATAACCAAACGAACTTCTTTCCTGCACAAAAGGATGTTCAGATGGGTTGTTTGTAGGAATGGCAACGGGGCGGGTTTGGGGCGGGTCGGCCCCCTCCCAACCCCACCCCGTTTATTTGAAGCAATTCCCATCCCCGTCCCATTTAAAAAATTAAACGGGCGGGGCGGGGTGGGCCGGGGTGGACGGGTAGGATACATTCCCATACCCGCCTCGTTTAACTTTATATACATTCCCATGATCAGGGGACTGTTGGGGCTAGGGTTCTGTGTGCAGGGGTTCACGTGCTTCCCATGGACTGCCATCAACTTCTTCCTAAGGATGGCCTTAACGCTGCTCCTTCCACCCTCCAGCTCCTCCAGAACTTCGCCAATCTCCCCATGGTCGGAAAACCCCTATACGGCGTCGTTTCCGACGCTGTCTACATCAAAGGCTCCCATGATCAGGGGACTGCTGGGGCTAGGGTTCTGTGTGCAGGGGTTCAGGTGCTTCCCATGGACTGCCATCAACTTCTTCCTCAAGGACGGCCTTAACCCCGCTCCTTCCACCCTCCAACTCCTCCAGAACTCTGTCAATCTCCCCATGGTCGGAAAACCCCTATACAACGTCGTTTCCGACGCCGTCTACATTGGAGGCCAGCACTGCATCCCCTACATCGCCATCGGAGGTCAGCCCCTCCCCCACTTCCTTATCCTCATCTATTTCCCTTTTTTCCCCTTTTCTCAAACCCTATTTTTTTTTTTAAATCTTTAATTAATTCATTAATTTGAATTTCCCATTAATTTTTTTCCCCATGATTAATCAATTTTAGCATTAAGATTTTCCCCTTTTTCTAATGGATGTGGAATCAAAAGCAAATGCAGTAGAGATAATTTTTTTTTTCCTGCTTCTTTTCTTTATCATTGCATAATCCATGTGTTTGGCACCTGAGAATTCAATATGATAATTTGTAGACACCATGTGCACTATATAATTATTAATAGTTTCTAGACTGTTCTTTAGGTGTTAATTAACTCTTCTCCAGAGAAAGAACTGTTGGATTCCTATTTGAGTAGAAAATCATTGGTAAACATAAAATATAATCGGGGTGGGGCGGGGAGCGGCGGGGCAATACTCGAACCCGCCCCGAACCCGGCCCGGGTTTGAAAAAAAATCCCAAACCCGTCCCGTACCCGTTTAGTAAAATAATATCCCATCCCATTAGGGGCGGGGTGGGTACCCGAAAAGACCCGCCCCATTGCCATCTCTAGTTGTTTGAGTACGCCCCTTCGAAGCTTACATCAGACAAGAATAACTTTGACTATTTTGTGAAAGAGAGTGAGTGTATATGTACACGTACCTTGTTCGTACTTCTTGGAGGGGTTTATATAGAGTTGATGGCACCACCACTATAGTGCTGACTATACATACTAGCATTTTTGGTAATGATGATTGTTCTTAGGGCGGCTGGGCAATCATCACAGATTAGGGCGCCTGGCAGGTGCCATTTGCTCACGTGCTAAAATCTTGGACCATGCAGCTGATCGTCCATTTAGCCTGCCAATGCTTAGGATTGTGTGCAACAATTAATTGATATAGACTTGTGTGCTAAATGGAGTCCCGTCAGCTTCTTAGATGTCAGGCGTGATTGATCACACATGCTAGAAGTCTTACAAACTTGACTTGATAGATCTTCACGTTTGAGAGTCCAAACTGCCGATTATGTCCGGTCCTATGGGAGAAGGGAACCCTTTCACTTTTGGTATCAGACATAATCTATCTTGGCCTGAACCAAATGATCCCAGATGAGTTACATATTTGTCCTAGACAGCCAAGGCGTCTTGAACTTGAAAAGGACATGTGGAGGGGAATCCCCCACATTTGGGGTGTTACATATATTTATATATATACACATGCACACACACATGCAAATATAAGACTTAGTATTTTGGACAACAGATAATAGTAGTTAGCAAGCCACATATTATTTCAAAAATTGGAAAGCTAAGAATATAATGCTTCAAATGATTTATAAATCAAAGTTAAAACAAATAAGTTATGACCGATTAAAGTAAGTTGTGTAATAGTAGAATGTCAAGTTAGAATTTTTCAATCGCATGTTAAAAAATTCTGACCTCAAGGAATTTGACAACTTACCAAGTTGAAAAGTTTTAAGTAGTTGTTAATAGCCTTGTCCTAGAAATTCTTAGGTAACATGACATTCAATATCATACATCTTACACGCTCCAATAGTCTTCTATTCATCATTTTAGCTGCCCCATTATGTTGTGAAGTTCTTTTACATGTCAAATATCAAGAAATACTGGAATTCCTACAATACTCTAAAGATTCATATATTTTTTGAATAGTCATCAATGAAATAAGCAATATATCTTACACTACCAATAACAAAAACTAAAATACGACCCGAACATGAAAATAAATATAATCAAGAATACTTAAACTTGTGTGAGATGCTAACTTAAAACTGACTATATATTGATTTCCAAACACACAAAATTCTCAAAAGTCTAAATTCTTTGACTTCATACCTTCAAACAAATTCCTCTTATATAGTTTCATCATACTTTATACTTTATTTACTCATTTCCTAGACCTATATGTCATAACTTTGTATCATCTAAATCTAACTTCGATGTTGTAGGGAGCCCAACTCCATTAATAATAGTGTGTTGCCTACCAAACTACATAAACTTCTAATCTTCTCACACTTCATAATCACTAATGTTGTTTCGACTATGTACTCTCAACTATCGTAGTTGTATAACTACATTCTAATACATCTAATGCTTCAAGGGAAATCAAATTAGTCTTCAATTCTAGAATGTGTCGACTAACACTCGTAAGAGTTCTAACCACTCCATCAAATATTTTGAATTTAATTATTTCCAATTATGACAATCTTACATAGTACCAATTAGCATGAAATTGGTTCATTTTAATTCAGTATAATCATCTTAATTCAGTATAATCATCCGAAACTACATTCATTCATGCACAAAAATATTCATTTGGATTAGTTTTGTTACCATAAGGTCCCTTGATGAGTTTGTGTAAACTTTGTAGTGAAAAAAGGTTGAGAAAGTAGTGTGAACCAAGCACTCGAAGCATAGTCTGCTACCTACGGGTAGCAAAGCTAGGTAGCGGAAATTTCTACCTAGCCAAATTTCCTCAGTTCAACTAATAAAACCCTCCGCTGCCTTTAGTTAGCAAACCTAGGTAGCCAAATCGACTGAGAAGCCCATTTTCTTTCCATTTTGATATCATTATTCATGCAATTAATCATCTCCACACTGCCTCACACCTTACAGGAGAGCTCCGCTACCCCAAGGTCAGAAAACCTCCATCCTCGGGAAGAAAAGTAGAGATCACCAGATGTCATGGCATGCATGCATGCCCTATAAAAAGCTTCAAGAATGGAAGCATGATGTCGAATCATGAAAAGTTCAGCAAGGTTGTAGAGATGACATGCTTAAGCCATTCTTCATGTATAGATTAGTAGCATCAAGCTTAATCACAAGAGCTCAACGAAGAAGACAAAAAAATGGAGAACTAAGAAGCTCACTCAGCTTGATCTGTCAATGTATAGCACATGCTTGGGTTAGCGGAATGTTCTTTGATACCATTAAAAAGAGAAAAAAAAAAAAAAGCAAATAAAATGAGAGAGAAATTCTGGAATGTTCTTTGATATGATTGATTTTTTTTTTTTTTTTTTCAAAAAAACTACAGCCTCCAAATTGCCATGCAATCAACAAAATAAAAATCTTTGTGGTCAAAAGATTGACACCTCAGCAACAACTTAACAAAATACAACTAATTGGTTACCCATTCTCCTCATACAATTAAATGCATGAACAAAAATCTTTTTTTTTTCAAATTTAATTTTTTTTTGTCCAAAACAAGTATGAAATATGTTTATGGATTACAATGCCCTTTACATCCTCCATTATTTGAACCAAACTTCATCAATTTTATGTCCATTAATGCCCATAAGATTTTAAAAAGAAAGAGGATGGTGTGGTAATAAAATATTTTTTTGAAGGGTAATTTTCTGATTCTGCAAATGGAGGGTGATTTTGATATAGGTGGAAAAAGGGCCTGCTATATATAACGAATTAAACAATTACCAATCCAACGGCTCGTATTACTCTCCTAAACATCGACCGCCATTGTAACGACTTTCTTCACTTTTCCGTTATTATTATTGCTAAATTTTCTATTTTTAAATTGAAATAATAATAGAGATTTGTCATTTTATCTCTGCAATTCCATGACCGGATCTTTCGGTTTTGCACTCAAGCCCTAAACCAAATCTCTTTTGAATGAAGCAAAGGTTGGAGTGTTGGCCATTTTGAACAGCTAAATCATCGCGAAAAACTTCGACCTTTTCTTTTCTCACGTTTCGGTGCTTTCTTGGACATGTTACACTTTGAGAATGAAGAGTTTTTGATACTGTGATCTGAGGAGTTGAAGCGAAATCAAAGAATATACGAGGTGAGATTTCGATCTTTACTATCCTTTCTTTCAGTATTTGATCACGTTTGGATAATCAAAATATGGGAGAGCGTTGGTGGGTAAGAAAAGATCTTGCTATTGAGATTCCCAGATTGTGAGGGCTCATTGTTCTTGTGGAGGGGGAGATTTGCTGATTTGATTTTCAAAATCAATCTTGACCCCCAAACAAAATGGGAATTAAAAAATAAATAAATCTAAGATCCGTATCCCTGTGTCTTGCATAAGTTAGAGAATGGAAAAGAGAGTTTTACAGAGAAACAAAAGTTTCAGATTTCCTTTTGTGTTTCTCGGTAATCAGTTATGGGGCAAGTCCTTTTTCCTTCTGCTTCTTTTCTTTCTTCTTTTCGTATTACAGTCGCATCAGTTTCTTTCTTTCTTCCAAAGCTACTGTTTGATTGCACATTTCGTATGTGACCTGAATATGAATACGAATGGATATACATATTTATATATCGGTTCAGTAGCAGATGGTTTGGAAATGAGAAGCTTTTAACAGCTGCCTGACTCTCTAAAATGGGCTAATGATTCTTCGCAGAATGCTTGTATAAACTTGCCTTAGCGTTCATAGTTTGATGGCTCCCTAACAAAATACGTACAAAATCATTGCTTTTCTTTTCATTTTTTTTTTCCCATGATTTTGTTACATGAACCCTTGGTATGAAAACCGGATGTAGAATTCTCCTATCATCTCTTTCTCCTGTGTCCCCTCTAGTAATTATCTAAGTCGTTCAGATCTAGAAGAATCCCCTATAGTATTTATCTAAGAGTTGCTCACATCCAGGAGAATTCATTGATTTTTTTTTTTCCTTTGATGTTATTTTTCCAGTTCTGAGTAGAAATGTCATCATCTAATTCTCCGTGTGCGGCGTGCAAGCTTCAAAGGCGGAAATGTACACAAGAGTGTATATACGCACCCTATTTCCCACCAGACCAGCCTCATAAATTCGCTAATGTCCACAAGGTCTTCGGTGCAAGCAATGTTGCAAAGCTTCTGAATGAAATAAATGTTGCACATCGAGAAGATGCCGTGAATTCCCTAGCTTATGAAGCGGAAGCTCGTCTTCATGATCCCGTCTATGGCTGCGTTGGTCTAATTTCAATTCTTCAACAAACCCTCAAGCAAGTTCAGACTGACCTATTGGCTGCCAAAAAGGAACTATCTGCATATATTGGTCCTATAGCGATGCAACCTAATTTTCAACATCCCGGGTATATGCCACAACAGCACATGACTAGTCCTCCTTCATCGTCTCTGATTCCTTATAACATGTCACCCATGTTGGGTCTTCCCACGGGTGCTTCACATGGTGGGCAATTGGTGATTCGTGAGCCACAGCCTCAACAATCGCAGCAGTATCAGCATCAGAGGCAAAACATCCTTGAGGCCCAGCAAATGGCGGCTAGAGAGCAACAAGAGATGTTGAGGACTTTCGAACAGCAGCAACGGCAACAAGAGCTTATGAGGTTTAACAGTGGATTCGAAGAAGCTGGTACGGTCGGTGCAGGTGGTTTCAATCAGACAACTGCGGCTACTATGGTACCGTCCCTGGCTTTAGGTAAATTCGACAACCCTTACTAGCTCGAAGAGCATCACTATCAGCTTCAGCCCCAGCTGCTGCTTCAGACCCAAACACAGCAACGCAGCTATGTTGTCATGCCCTGGATTTTGGGTAATCCAGGATTCGACTTGTGATCTCAAGTCAAAGGTTTGACCTTAAGATTTACTCCAATCCAATCAATCCTGGTAACCTAATTTTATTTGGGGATAGATGTTTATTTATTAGAAATAATTAAGTTATCAGGATTGACTGCTAGATGGTGAGTAAGAGTAACCCTTAAAATTAAACCTTTGACCTAAGATCACAAGTCAAATTCTGAGTTACCCAAATTTGGAGCCTGACATACCTCCACAACAACAAGGTTCTAGAAGTGAGAAGGGCAGGAGCTTGGTCTCATCTTGTTAAGTCTCGTAACTCAGTGTAGGTTTTCGTTCTTAGGTATATTCACCCTTAGTTTTATGAATACTTGATGCTTGCATTTGTGAACTCTTTTGATGCTGTTGAAAATTTGGATAATTTTTCATAAAAGCGGCAATGTTTTTAAGGTTTATAGAAGGCCAAAATTATTCTTTATTTAGCCCAATTGGTGAGGGAAGTGTGGTGACATATGGTCTACTTGTCGATTGTTGATCGCTTCATAACAAAGTCCTAAGGGTTTGGTCATAGAAAGTTTCTTAATTAAAAAAAAAACCAAAATTACTCTTTATTTTGCCCCATTGGGAAAGGAAGTGTGATGACACATAATTTTAAGTTCGAATCCTGACACTAATAATACACCCAGATTTGAATCCTAATAGAAAGTCAAGATTTGAGTTCTTACAAAAAAATCTTGGTCATGGAAAGTTCCTCAATTGAAAAATATATAAAAAGATGCCAAGAAAATTATGATCTTGCCATACGTGAAATGCCCATTCGTCAATTATAAGAGGCCCCATCAGAAATTGCAGAAATGGCTAGTTTCAGCTTGCTTCCTTTTTATTTTCAAAACATATTTTCAATCTTATTTTATTTTTGTTTCTCATTCACCCTTTGATGGTCTACACTTGGAATCTAGTAAATCAAACGTATACGTTTTGTGTTGCAGTTCGCAAAAACCAGTGAATGAAATGGGGTAATTAAAATGGCTAAATGGATGGGTGTCATCCGAATCTAGCTGTTAAAAACACGTTTTTCAAGGAAGCCAGAATGTCAAAACCGCTCGTGCTATTGATTTGGAAAGCTGTTTCCTCATTTGCTTGTTCCACTAACTTAATAGTATGTGACGTAGAACTGATATGTACACTCCCTCCCAGTGATAAGACAATACGCCCTAGGGCTTTCCCTTCTTATCAACCGGAAGGTCGCGACCGCTAGCTGCATGCGAAGTACTGCTTCCATCGAATGTGGGTGTCAACTGTTGGTTGGATAGAGATGTCAACACCACAGTGACTGAAACGACTGAGGGAGATCAATACATAATAATCAAGCAGAAATTAACATATATCCTCTTAAAATAGAGAGATAATGAAATGCATATGCCAAATTCCAGGAGTTTGTAAGCCAGAATAAAATCCAATAAGGGAAAGGAAGCATCATCTTTTGGATTAACTATCATCAAGGCACGTAAATGGCTGCTTGGTAGAATAAAATGGACTTTATTCTAATGGAACTCTCAAGTTAACTCGTTGTTATCTTCTTCCAATGTGTTTTTTAGGCAATGACGATTGATGGGAAGTTAGTAACACAAACTAAATGAAATTGGTTTACTGAGAATTGCTACTTTTTCCCCCTCTTGCCTCTATATTTGCCTTATTCAAGGAAAGAAGAGAAAGCGAGGAGAAAGAAAAGGATAGAGAATCTAGTTTGATGCGGTTCATATCTGATCTGCCTTACACATACAAATAAGGGAAACTCACTGTTCCCTGTTTAGGTAAAGATACAAGGAAATGATACAATAGTCGCCTTGAGAGGAAGGATTGTACGTCATTGGAAGAGTACGGAGGATCGGACCCGGTACGGATATGGAGACGAAGCGTCGTGGAGCAAAATAACACGGGATCTACGGGGCTTGAGTATGGCTTGAATCTGCTTCATCTCGGAATTCGGGAGATGCTTTAGGTATCGCCGCTGGTAAGGTACTATTGGGCGGTTGAACACGACGATTCGACGTTTGGCTCTGTCTCTCCCCAGTGAATTGAACTGTAGAAGAATGGCTTGGTTCGTGTGGTGCGCTGCAGCAAAATGTGGTGCGTCGGACGGTGCACTCCACCACCTGCTCATGATGGGTCTATCTGCAAATGTGTTTTGCTGCCGACTCGTCTTTTTAGGCTAGGGAGATTGGGCCTGGATGGAAAGGAGCGAAGATGTTTGGATCACAGAAGCAACGTAAACAAATTAGCCATTGGGTTCACTAGTATCATGGTGTTTGATTTTTTTTACTTAAAAAACTTAATTTTAACCCAACTTAATGATATTAAGTATTAACTTATTTTTTATCATTTTATTTTTCTTAAGTACTAAGTATTAATAGGGGCAGGGTTGTAAATATACTGATTTTTCACTTGCCTTCTTTTATGACACTCTTATATTTATAAGGTGCTAGAAGGTCCATGTGTCATTGTCTGGTTGCCCAAACGGGTAACCACCCATAACAGAAGAATATTCTTTGAGTTTGCATGATCGTGTTATTGATAACAAAACTATCATGATTAAAAGAAGGATAAAAAGTTGTCTTCAAATGATGAACAATTTGGCCCAAGATCATATCTAGTCAAAGCTGGCTGCCTTTGGCCTATGAGGTTTGAAAATCTTAAACTTTATTCACAACCACCCAACATCATGATACCACCATTGAAGAGGCCAATTTCTTTGTGATCTATTAATTATCACCACATGGCACACTTTTTATACTATAAATTCTTCATCCACATTTGTAACTTAATCTAGAATTTACACTAGCATCCTTTGCATACCTATGTTTCGTCTTCCTTTAACTTGAAGCTCTCCTTGATTAATCCTATATGTAGACTACAGGAAGGACATTAATACAAGGAGTGAGTTAGTTTGATCGATCCTCTCCAATGATCAAGTGAGTCCCGATTTATTATTAGATAACTAATGACTAAAGGTGTGTGTGTTCACTTAATTATCTTTGGACTAGTAGTCCCATGTTTATAAGGGAAAGAATTATGGCATCTTTGGATCATCCAACGCCAGCCAAATTATAGTTTTATTAATGGGTCGACTATTTCATTTACCTTATAAATGAATAATTTATAATATGTTATCCATTTGAAAATGATTGAGGTATAGTTCACTCTGCATTGAGGGGTAATGCATAGCTTGGGGCAAGACCACGAGCTGTTTATGAAACTTGATGAGAGCAAGACTAGCCCCAAAACCCAAAAAGAGGCCAAAAAAAAAAAAAAAAGGTGAAAAAGAAACAAATAATCCATATAGGTAGTCAACTAAAATAATTTTTTTGAGAGTTCATTTGAAAGTAATTTAAAAAAAAAAAAAAAAATTCTAACATTTGAAAATTTTTATCATTTAAATATTAAAAATATTTGAATTCCCGTGCAACCATTTCAATAAGGATAATAACCTATTTATACTATTAACACCACAACGACCTTTTCCTACCCTCTCTCTAACTTTTGTATATATATAGTCTAAAGACTTATTAATCAATCAATCCCATTGCTCATCCCAATTCAAAATTAATAAAAATATACACATGCTTGTTTCTTTTCTGGAATGGAGCATGAAGCGTGTTTATTTAATATGTTTGTATAGACCCTGGAAGGCGTGAATAGAAGAGCAATGCAATTGGAAGATGTTAAAATCCAGATATCAAATCTTCTGGTGCTGACTTCTTACAACCAAACAGAACCATAGCATCTGATTTTGGCATTTTGCATTTGGCTGTAATCAGAAAATTAATTCCTTGTGTCTGCAAAATTTCCACCAACAACCCCGCACACGTACGTTAACCATCTTTCAGACAAAATAGCTTATATAAGTTACAGCTTCTCTTCACATTTCATGGCTATTTGTTAGTTAATCAATGGCCTTTTTTTTTCTGAGTCTTTTTTCAGTATGGTACGTTTTACGCTCATTCTATGATTCTCAATATACAATTATGACCACTAACTTATGTGGGCCTTGGAAGAAATTTTGAGTCATCCTCATCGTTCCTATTGAAGCAATTTTTTAATAGAATTTTCCTCTCTTGATTTTGACACGTAGAGAAATTATATCATATTTCCTTTTGATTTTTAAGAGATTAAATTAATTTTAAATC
This sequence comes from Vitis riparia, assembly GCF_004353265.1. Classification (NCBI taxonomy): domain Eukaryota; kingdom Viridiplantae; phylum Streptophyta; class Magnoliopsida; order Vitales; family Vitaceae; genus Vitis; species Vitis riparia. The sequence goes on from NC_048437.1 coordinate 8,421,806, forward strand.
ATTGGCTTAAAATTAATCTAACTTGTAGACCTTGATTACTTGATATCTCTCATCTTTATCAAAGTATTTATCGTTGAATCATGTTTCAAATTGACCAGTCCGTACTGAAAGTCGGATTATGCTAATGAACCCTACAATAAACAAGGTTAGGCTCAAATCCATGCACGTGCCCAAGATCCAGAAGTCAAAGTTCACCATCGAAATTGATTTGTTATATGCATGCAACACGTAATCGGAAGCCCATTTTTTAACCTCATGCAACGTCTTAATTGAGTTTTATTCTTTTCTTAATTCACCCAGAATTTGTCACATCCAAAATAAGAGCCTATAAGGATTAATTAGATTATTTAATGTGATCCAAAAATGAACACATCCAAAATAAGAGCCCTATAAGGATTAATTAGATTATTTGATGCGATCCAAAAATGAAGCAACGTCGTAACATACAATCTAAAAGTAACACTGCCAGCAAGTGTTGATATAAATTCGTTAATTGGCACACAAATATTAATTATTCCCTATTAAAAAATGGTTATGAGATATAAAATAGAAAATATATTTAAACAATCTTTTATTTCACATTTAATATTATTAAATTTTTTTCTTATCCCATCTTAATCAATTAATTAAATTTTAAACAACAAAAATAATAAGAATGCTAATTATTTTTAAAATTTTATTTAAAAAATTAAAAGAAAAAAAAATCGAGAGAACTCAGAGAAGCATTGGGTGGAGACCCTCAAGGGATTGGGCTGAATTCTGCTAAAAAAAAGATGTCTTTTAAAACAATGTCCTATACTCCTATATATAAAAGAAAATCGATTATTAATCCAACGGCTCATGTCGTTCTTTTAAATATCCAACGGCTCATGATACACATATCATGGCTTATAAGGGCGTGGGACACCATTGTAACGACCCTCTGGCCTTTTCTCCTACCTGGTCTGTTACGATTTTTATTGTTTTTTTTTTTTTTTTTGAAATAATAAGAGGAATTTCCATTTTTGGTCTGCAATTCGATGATCGGATCAAGCGGTCTTGTGTTCGAACCGTAAACCAAACCAGTTTGGAATGAAGAAAAGGTTGGAGTGTCGGGCATTTGAACAGTTGAATCTTCATGATAAACGTCGACGTTTGCTTTTCTCATGGTCGGTGCTTTCTTGTAGACGTTATACTCTGAGGAGAGAGAATAGTTTGAGACGGTGATGCGGGGACTTGAACCGAAATCGAAGAATATCCGAGGTGAGATTTCCGTCTCTGTGATCTTTTCTTTCGGTATTTCAGGTTTTGTCCATTGAAATCTGAGAGGATACCGTGATTGTGAGGAGTCAGTCTTTTTCTGGAGAGGGAGAATTTGATTTGATTTTCAAAATCAATTTTGACAAAAGAAAAGTGAAAAAAAAAAAAAATCTAAGATCCGTATCTACAGTGTTTTGCATCTGAAGAAGTTGAACTCAAATTTATTGCTTCAGATTTCCGTTTATTTGTTTTTCCTGCTTCTTTTCTTCTTTTCGGTGCCTTCTTTCTTTCTTCAGAAGGCACTGTTAGATTTCATATTTCGTACGCGGCTTGACAATGTCGGGTCAATAGGAGGAAATAGACGTCTCTAAAATCAGCAAATTATTTTTTTCAAAATGCTGTATAAACTTACCTTGGCAATTCATTACAAATCATTATTTTTCTTTCTCAAGTCCCTGTCTCTCTTTACTTATTTTCTTGATTTTTCTACAGAAACCCTCGGCATGAGGAACGGATGTAGAATCCTCTTTAATATTTTTTTCTAGTTTCCCCTATATTTCTCAAAGTTGTTCATATCCAAGAGAATTCATTTATTTGTTTTCATCTTATTTTTGCAGTTCTGGTTAGAAATGTCTTCGTCTAATTCTCCGTGTGCGGCGTGCAAGATTCGCCGGCAAAAGTGTACGCAAGAGTGTGTACTCGCACCCTATTTCCCACCAGATCAGCCTCAGAAATTCGTTAATGTCCACAAGGTCTTCGGTGCAAGCAATGTTACAAAGCTTCTCAACGAACTAAATGCTGCAAATCGAGAAGATGCCGTGAATTCCCTGGCTTATGAAGCCGAGGCTCGTCTTCGTGATCCCGTCTATGGCTGTGTTGGTCTGATTTCAGTTCTCCAACAAAGACTTAAGCAAGTTCAGAGTGACCTTTTGGCTGCCAAAAAGGAACTAGCTGCATATATTGGTCCATCAGCGATGTTACCTTTTATCCAACATGTCGAGTATATGCCACAGCAATACATGAGTGATCCTTCTTCATCGTCGGTGATTCCTTATAATATGTCTCCAATTTTGGGTCTTCCCCCCGGTGCTTCACACAGTGGGCAATTGGTAATTCGTGAGCCACAGCCACAGCAAACTCAGCAGTATCAGCATCAGCAACGACAGATCCTTGAGGCTCAGCAATTAGCTACAGCTATGGCAGTAAGAGGGCAAGAGATATTGAGGACTCATGAGCAGCAGCTACAGGAACAAGATCTTATTCGGTTCGACAGTGGGTTTGACGCTGATGCTATGGTCGGTGCTGCAAGTAGTTTCAACCAGATGACTGAAGCTGTAATGTCACCATCTCTGGCTTTGGGTACATTTGATGATGCTTATCAGCTTGAAGAACAGCAACAAGAGCATCAGCTTCGGCCCCAGCTGCTGCCTCAGACCCAAAAACAACCTCAACAGCAGCAACCACAGTTACCTCAACAGCAGCGAGGAGTTGGAAGCGAGGAGGGCAGAAGCGTGGGCCCCTCTTGTTAAATCTTGCAGCTCATTCTTTTAACAATTTGTCGTTCTTGGGTATATTCACTCTCTCTGTCTCTTATTTATGGCTTATGCTTGTGCACATGAAGGTTTCTGAATGCTTGATTCTTGCATTTCTGAACTGTTATAATGCTATGCTTCATGAGTGAAATTTGGGTAATGTTGTCTTGGGGCACAGGTCATTGCCTGGCCAAAATTACTCATTAGTGCGAAGTACTGTTGGGTATTGAGATAATTACCATCTTTTCACCGCGGGAAATGTCCATTCATCAATTATGAGTGGCCCCACCTGACATTGCAGCCCTAGCTTCTTTCATTTTTTTTCTCATTTCTTCTGAAAACATATTTTGCTATCTTATGATTCTTATCTATATATATATGGTTCATACCCGCAAATAAAAGCCTACGCCGCCTGTTTGTTTTGTTTGGCTAAAATTGAATGGTTGCTGGATATTAGGAGTATAGTTGGGAAGAGAGGAAAAACAAGACAAAAAAAATCCAGTTAAGGCTGCTTTGCAACCAGTGAACAAAAGGGGTAATTATATTGCTTGTTTCGGGATTTTGGCTGTGTCAAACACCCCTTTTTTTTTGTAGTAGCCGGAATGTGAGAACAGTTCGTATTGACTTAGAAAACAATGACATGTGACATAAATATTCATATATTTATGTTATGTGCCTGTGTAGAGAACTGCAGTTTGGTTTTGGTATTAGGCTTTTACCATGTGCTGAAATTTACTCCCAGGATGAAGACAATACTACCCTTGTTGCATTTGTCTTGCTGTCCCCGGCAGGGGACCCCCGGCTTTTACCATGCAAAAATGTGTTACCTGGGCTTGAAAACACCCCAAGTCTTACACGGAATGCAGGTGTTAGCTGTGGATCGGGATTTGGGAAGAAATGCTGACACCGAAGTAATGGAAATCAGGGAGGGACACAATTATGGTCAAGATATAATAAATTATTATATTTTCTCCTAAAACAGAGAGACCTACTTTTTCTTTAGCCTTTTGATCTGGTTTATGAACTCCATGAATTTGATATATACATTTTACTACCAGAACTCCCAAAAAAGTGAAAGGAAGTATCATCATTTGGATCAACATCAACCAGGTATGCCAATGGCTGCTAGGTGAGCGTTGCTATTATTTTCCTCCATTTTCTTTTCTTTTTTTTCCTTATTTTTTATAACTTTGATGCAGCCATAAATAGAGGGATAGAAAATTCGCTTTGATTCTGTTCATATCTGCCTTAAACACACAAAGTTGGGAAGGAAGGAGGGAGCAAAAGAGGGTGATAAGGCACCTTTGGTTTTGGTGTTTGAAGGAGGCTATTTCTTTGGTGAAACATTCTGATGGAAGTGTAGGACACCATTTCAAGTACGGTTCCTCTTTCTGGTTTATTTTTGCATTTGATTCCCATTATACTTTCTTCTTTGCTCAATCCTTGAGTGGGGTCGGTAAAGGAGAATTACTAAGAGTAGCGCGTACCTTCTTCGATTCAAAAATTTGTAAATGGCAATCAATTTAAAGGGAAGAACTTGTACTTGAGATCTCTATGATCTGTTGAGTAACAGTGCACAATAACAGTTGCAGAACAGGTTTACAAGATTGCTGTTGTCGATCAGGTCATTTATTAACTATCAATTGAAGCAGTTGTATGGGGAGGGGTGATGGAAAGCTGGAACTTTTTCTCTTCTTTTCCAAGATGTACCCCACTCTAGTTTTAAACCCAAACATGAATCAACCATAGATGGTAATGATAGCTAGTAAGTAGGTATTTTGCCCATTCATTGATGATTCTCATTTTTTGCTTTATTGAAAAGTGAATCACATGTGAGATAGAGCTTCTTCTACAATTCAAACTAGAGCTCTTATCACGTTTCACATAAGGAATAACTTCTTGGTTTTTTGCTCTCACTACAAGTCTAAATAAATATGAAAAATCTTTTTGTTCAAGCCATAAATTATTTTAATAAAATTAATCAAACCGAACAAAAAAAAAAAAACTCTTATTGAATTTAGAAAAGGGTTTTTGAATTCTCACGAATTACTCTAAACTAAGTTTTGATACGTCATAAATATTATTAAAATTTATACCAATATAATAACATTAAGAGTGTGAAAAGAGCTAGATGATTGTAGTGGGTCCTGCAGATGTGGGTGGGCCACAACCTCCAATCCCAGTGTTGTGATTAATCATGGTTGACATGATTCTCTTTTTTAAATCTCCTAAAATCAATGTTTGGCGGTAATATTTTTTTACCATGTTTATTTCCCATACATATATGGTAGATAAACCTCAGGAAATGCTCATAACCACCGCACACGAGGGAAGGTAGAGTGATATTAAGGTCCCTCACACATGATAGGGAGCATAGACGACCCCTTTGATTGGCTAGTAAATGGAACCTCTTTGGCATGACAGGTTTGGGAGCAGTGGGTACACTGTCAAGTACAGACAAGACGAATATATCTGCTTCATTTTTATCATGTTAGTTTATATCAAACTTAGAATCTATATGACGAATGGGTTGAAAATGAGAATAAATTGAAAAGAGTAGGGCCCAAGGCTCAACCCCCATGTGCATGGACCTTGTTATTCGTACATTGCTTTGAATTACTTTGGAAGCATTGGCATTTATTGACTTCTTATTTTATGTTCACATGTTTCGCAACCAGCTGCTTCTGCAAAACGTAATGCTTTCTTTGTATTGCTTGATTGTAATCTCCAAGCTTTACCAACAACAAAATATATCATCTTACAGTTCACATTCATCAGGTCTTATTATAAAGGAAGTAGAGCTGAAGTTGACCGCCAAATGTGATTGAATCAAGATGAATTTCAACGATTTTATTTTTTCCAAGATGAACAGAGATGACTTTGCCAATATGAATGGCTTTCCCGTCGTACCATAATATCACCTGCAACAGAGAAAACACAAATTTATGTATAATGGTTTCCATGACTTTCAAACTAAGACGATGACTTAAAAAAATTTATTAACCATCTTGTTCGCCATGGCATCGGCAAGCTTACAAAATAAAAAAAATAAGAAGGATAGAGTAGTAGTTTGATATCAGTTTTGTTTTTGGAAACATTTTGATTTGAAAAATAAAAACACTGGACGTATTATTTTTTTAATTTTAATTAATAAAAGTGCTGAAAGAATTTTTGAAATTGTACTAGCAAATCAAGTGTCCAATGTTACCAGACATGACTCCGCTTGACACTAACAACCTCAGTATTTGAATAGTCCGATCTTTAGCTAAAATTTTAAAATATGGCAAAATATACAATATTTATAAGAGAATAGTGAACCTATCATTTTTTATGATCGAGATTCAAGAGGTACTGGAAGTGTGGAACCCAGTAACAAACACCATAAAAGCCAAAAAATAAGGATGTTGAGGAACGGTCAGATAGCTGGGCCATAAAAATCCAACAAAACAGACGGTAGATAAACCAGAAAGTTAGGATGCTGTCTTTTGGTCGTTTAGCGTGCAATAAATACAGTTCATGAATCAAATCGTATAAAAGGACATGCTTTCTTAAATGACTCTCTCCGTCCTGTCCAATAATGCCCCTGGCAGACTTGTAGAATTAAAATGCCCAATATTTCCTCAGATCAGAATAGTATTGCTTCCATTTTCATCTCATGCAAAATCTCTCACACAAGGATACTGGTTCACCAATAAAGGAGTAAAGATTTCACAACTTGATCATAGATGGATAGCAGAAATATACGGAGGAGATTTTCACTAAACAAAACACCAGCAATTCCCTGAATGCAGTTGATGTTTGATTTTCAAATGCAGGCAGAGAATAAGATACAGCACCTTTCTGTAGCCACTGCTTGATAAACAAGGTGATATGCAAAATTTCTATTGGCAGAACTTTTTAAAATACAACCATCCCAACTGGAGAGACTGCTCATTTGTGGATCCTGATGGTACGAAGAAAATTATGTCTGTGACTGTCTGAGCAAGAGAAGCATTATCTGCATCATGAAGAAACTTCAAACGACTTTGCTGCAAATGGATTATGTTCAATAATAAGGTAGTGGGAGTTTCAACTCTGATCCAGCTAAAGTTGAATTACAAACCAGAATAAATAGTATATTCTAAAAGTTTTTTCTATTGTCTTTTTTTAAAAAAATACAATTGAAACTGAAATGGCTGTATACTCACCTGAAACTTAATCTGAATCAGAAGATGATTGAGAATGTGGATCCAATGTCATAATCATCTTAGACAGCCTCTCTGCAGTGTCTTCTAATTCATCCTTTGCAAATCCCCAACTTCTAAGTAATTCAGTCCCAGAAGCTCCACGTGCAATACCAAACCTCCGAAGATTTCCCAGTCTATTCTCCAAGAATGGCAAGATAGCACTGGTAGAACGTAGTCTTGCTGCCATAGGGATGGAATGGACATCAAGAGATCCCCTTGAAGGGCGGCCACCCATCACTGGGCTGCCTAAGAGTTCACCATGTTGGCCAACAAGGTTTCCAAAGATTGAAGGGAAAGGCAAGGGAATTGGAAGGGGACAATGAGCCACAGATAGATGAGAGAATAATGGTTTTGTCGTTGCATTTTCATAAGCAGCATGAACTGTATCCTCCACCTCAGAAACTGAGGCCCTATAACCACCTGTAGAACAAAGTAAATTAGAAAAGAGAATGCATTGAGTTCCTTACAACTACAATAAGCTAAATAGTTAGAACTGTCAATAAGCTGGTTAGCCAGACAAACTTCCAGAAAGCTTATAGGCTAGAATAGAACAGACTCATGTCTGAGACCAGATACGAGATTATATTTTCCTTATTAATGTCCCCACAAAACCACCACCCCAACCCTTGCCAAGTATATATAAGTTACAGGTCTATCCCAACTCAACATCTACCAACTTTGGGCCAAGGCAGACCTTTTAAAGCCTGTCTAGCTCCTCCACTGTAGTTTTAGTAACTTGCCTTCACATGAAAATTATCTTAAAAAGAGCCAAAGGGAAGAGTCAACTGCAAGCCATAAGCCTAAGTGAGTACACTCTAAATGCACATCCATAAAATTTCCCATTCTGTTTGGCTTCTTCTAATGACTCAAACTGGAGATAATCATTGCAGTAACTATAGGCAAAGCCTAATCTGAATCTAGCTTGGGAAAGAAAATCTAAAAAGCTGTATCCAAGTTCAAGACAGAAGGCAGCATTCAAGAAAATAGCTTAGTGAAGATAAACTGAATCATGGCCACCTAAAAAATTACATTAGTAAACCCTATAGCACATTGAAGCCCATAGTTCCAAAACACCCTATGCAGCTCAGCTTTGACCAGTTCGGCCACCTCGATATCCAGAGCATTATGTTTCTTTTGTATACAATGAAATTTGTTTAGACCTAAGGCCAGTAAAACAGTAACTGTTTTTTGAGGAGCATGATCAGCATAGTCCAGCAGAATAGAATGCAGACTAGGATGCAGAAAAAAAATGAGAAGAAAAGAAATGTGCAGATTCAACATGACACCTGACCCAAAGGCTCCATGAATAGTCAAAGATTCCACTTCCTGGAGGTCTTCCACATCCTCTGCTATCTCTGGTGTAAATGGATGCAAACTCCCTAGCAAAGACTGTTCAACCTGTTTCCCTGAAATTAAAATCTCCAACAATTTACCAAATGCTTATAACTAAGCGTGTGGAGCAAATGGCCATTCAGATATATACCAGTTAAAGAAGGTGCCGGCATCGCAGCATCCAAAGTAGCTACAATATTCTGCCTAGCCTGGCCTGCTAACATTTGTATGAGCCCATAGACATCCACAGCACCAGAAACATAGCATGAATCTGTAGCAGGCCCAAGTGTTTCCATTCGAAAGGGGAGGGTGATAGAGTGAAGGGCAGCAGCATAAACTGCACTACAGTGGTAAGGCTTTTCATCCTCTAGGCATAGATATGAAGAGACTTTACCTATATTATATAAAAGAATATCAGTCAAAAGAAAGACCCAAATAAGGCAAATTATGTACAGAACTATAACTAACCACACTGAGTAAACCACTGTTATAACAAGAGTATGCAAACCTAGTCGATTAAATTCAAATATTCTTCAGAAGAAAGATGCCATCGAACCAATAACTAGTTTGAGAGACAAGAATCACATTTATGATAAAAAAAAATTCATGCTCAGCACAGTGAAGTAACATAAAAGTATTTGATACTGCATTACAGGACAAGAAGACCAGGGAATGATCTGAACTGAATTTTCCACAAAGAAAGTAATGCTTACTTCTACCCAGTAAGGGTAAGCCAATTGGTACAATTAATTTACAGAAGGATGATAATCTTGAGAATGAAATTGCATCATGAAGTTCACAGGCCATTGTCTGCCTACGACTTCTGCGATTCATGTAGGATTCAGGGCCCCGGACTGTATACAGCAATATCGGGGTGTTTGTATATTCGTCTGCAATATTCTCCAGGAAATCAGCCGCAACACTGGAAAAACCTCCAGAATCATCAACAACAAATTGAATACCCTGTCAAAAATCTGGAGATTCAGTAATGAAAAAAGGCCATATGCATCAAATTAAAATTCATTTTGAGGGTTTAGCATCAAAGAAAGAGATGGCTGAAAAAAAGGCTCATTGGTGTATTTAGAAACTTTATAGAGAATAATTGGCCTATTTGTGCAACTGTAACCATCAATCTACAAAAGGCTTTTAAAAGCTTGTAAAACTAGAAAGCTCACCAACCAAAGGAAAAAGGGAAAGAAAAAAATGGCATTCCTAAGATTAAGATATCTGAACATATATTTAATATAAGATAAGATCAGAGTGAACTTTGAATAGAGAAGATCACCAAACATCCTTTTTAGTACACAGGTCTTGCATATCATACCTAGCAACAGGAAAAAAAAAATTTATATACAACATTTCATGATCTATAGCTTCCACTTTTCTCTGATTTCTTTAAGAGTCCATGTAAAATTAGGGGCATATTTATGGTGAATCAGAAGGTGAGAGATAGGGACAAGTCAACAAGAATGAAAAGTTGAAGGTTTGGGTTTTGAGGTTTGCAGAGGACATCTACAGTAGCAATGCAGATGATTGTACAGTGTTGGGATGGTTGTGGAAGAGGGGTGAATATGAATTTTGAAGTGGAAGTTATCTGAAGATCAAGCTTCTAGTACTGCTGGCTTAGATGGTGGTATTGCAATACCTCAGTATTTTGGTTTGGATTTGAGTATTAGTTTACAATACCTTGGCTTGGATTTTGAGAAGTGTTGGCCCATAAATTATAATTTCTCAATTTCTTTCCTTTAGAGAATTGGTAAGATGGATGACAGAGAGTCATATTGAGGCATGGAATTTGAGGTAGAACCATTGGAAGCTCTTTTCAACAGTTGTTCAATGTGAGATTCAATTGAGGTGCGGTTTAATCAAATGCTCTCTTGGAAGAGAGAATATTTTTCTAATGGTGGAAGACTTGCTTTTATTACAAGCACTCTATCCAACTTGCCCATCCATTTAATGTCTCTGTTTGTGATTCTCAGAGTAGTATGCTCAAGGCTGGAAACAAAACCCCAAAGAATTGGGACCAAAAGCAGTTAGTGATGACCACTGAAAAAGTTTCTTTGGCTTAAGTTAGATCAACATTAACTTTTCTTTTATAAGGTCAACTCTAACTGACAGGAACATTTTTTCAGCCCCACCTATTTCTTTTGTACCTTCAATTCAAATATCAGAGGAAGCCATAGTACACCCAGGTCAAGCCAAGCTCTAATATCATTTTCTAATTCTCATGCCCAAACCCCAACCCATGACTCAGCCATGAACTAAAATCCATTACAAAACCAAGTACAGAGCACTTCTTCCTCAAAGTCCATTTATGAAATGAAAAAAATTGAGGATCACTTTCTTTTTATGTTTCTTCTTTGGAGAGGAAGCACTACTTGGTTGATTAGGATACTATTTGTTTGAATAAAGAGAATGAAGGATCGGGGTCAAGAAAGCTTCCATTGTTAAATAAGGCCCTTTTAGGGCAGTACTTATGGAGATTAGCCAAAAAGAGGGAGTGCCTATAGAGGCAGATAAGTCTAAAGAATTTTGAGGAGTCGGATGAGGGTTGGTACTTGAGAAAGGGTAGGGAGAGCCATGGAGTGACTGTCAGCAAACAAAATTGGACATTTATCAAGTGAAATGACCAATCCTGGGGGCATCAGGTCTAATTAGTGAACTGGCCTCAAGAGTTTTGGTTGGACTATTTGGGGTGCTAGCTTGCCTTTGAAAGACTCTTTCCCTGCTTTAGTTAGATTTGCTTCTCAAACAGATGGTAGTTCTGGTGGGTCGAGTTGTTTTCTAGGAGTTCCCATGGTTGAGAGTTGCAAATGGTTGAGGCTTTCATACAGATTATTCTGTCAGTGAGGGTTACTGGGCATTCCCCATATGGTGTGGACCATGTTCATGGTGCAAGTAATGGGAGTTTCCTAATTAGGTCTTATTATAAGATGAGAGTTTCTTTGAAATTTCCCTTAAAAAAAATGGTGTTTGAAGGTTTCCTTGAAGGCCATTTTCATTGTTTGAGAAGCAATATGGGAGTAAACTCTGACAATGGATCAGCTGATATATAGGATCACTCCTTGGTGAATTAGTCCTGCTCATATTAAGGCAATGACAAAAGAACAAATTACCTGCTTATCTGTTGTGAGAAAGCTCAGATTTTGTAGTGTTTATTGTTTTCTCTTTTTGAGATTGCCTGGGTAATGCCTTAGTCACTTAAAGAGTTGTCATTGCATTGGCATGGTGAATTTGCAGGAAAGACATAGGTTAAAGTTTAGAGGATAGGATGCTTTGCTTGTTTTGATACATTTGGAATGGGAGGTGATAGGAGAACTTTTGAAGACTTTGAAAGTGTGGATCAGTAATTGGAAAATTCCTTTATGAATTTGTTATTTGGTTAGTCTATGTGTTGGGTTTTGAGAACCTTTCCTTGATGGATTTTGTCGATCATATGGAGAGGGGCTAGGTATGGTCTAGATTTTCATGTGTCTTTTCATTTTTGTCATTTCACCCTTTGTGTACATCCTGTGTATGTGACCCACCTTTTTTATAAGGATTATTTATAAATAAGAGGAAGGATATAAGTCTTCTAACAGTTTCCTTGACAGAATCATACCAAATGTCAAGAGATTTTACCAATAAAAAGGATACCTGAATATGGTCACACTCTTCCACAAAAAATCGAAGCCTCTCATTCATTTCTTCTCCTCGCAGACCTTCAGAGAACACATCCATTCCAATTCCATAGTTGTTGAAGTCTTGAGCATCCATCCACAATCCATTTAATTCATATAAACTTTGGGGATGGTAATGAACTTTTGAGAAATCCGTCCAAAATTGAACACCATTTTCTAGACTTTCAACTATATCCTTATCCTGAATTTCACTCTCACGATCATTCTTCCCACTGTTGATACCATCCATTGGAGCCAAATTCTCTTGCTCTTCCTCATACAAACTTTGCAAGAACAAGTTCTTCTTATGAGGTTCAGATAAATGAGTGGAAACATTTCCAGGCCTGCACATAGTTCTGGAAACATGATTCATTCATTTATGATAGATCCACAAAATAGAACAGAAGGACTATATATAAAAACAAAACACAGATCAATTAGTGCTCTCAAAGCTTAGAATAGCAGCTATGCATAGCTTGATAGTTCTTTAGGTTCAAAAATTGAAAGATCAGACTGAATGCCACTTATTAACCTTCATAACTTCTTCTCCAACCTAAAAAATTGTTAGGGATTGCATTAATTGGTTTAATAATCACAAATTAAAGTTGAGCAAAGGCAATTTTCATGAAACACTGAAGAAATTTAACTAATTTTGGCTTTAAAATCCAAGAACACTCATTAATGAACAATCTAAAACAGCATTCTAGATCTCTTAAATACACATCTTCATGGGGTACAGGAGACAATAATCTCAATGTGGTAACATCTTTTCTTTCTTTCTTTCTTTTTCTTCTTTTTTTTTAATCCACAAATTTTGTTTATGCATATTTTAAATTTAAAAGAAAGTCCACAGATATTGTGTGGTGAGTGGAGAATAAGATTGGAATCCACCATTACCTATCAAAAAAAATAAATTGGAATTCACCATTAGATGTATAATATAATTTTAAAAAATAGCATAATTCGGCCCCAATATTTCTTATAAAATATGTCAACAGAAGAAAATCAAAAGCAAGAGCCTGTTTAACATGTCTTTTTCTTTCCAGGAAATCTTTTCAGAAAATAATTCTGCCCCCATTTTAATAAATTTTTCTCTTCTCTCTTTTTATTTATTTATTTATTAGCGGGGAAACTTTTCATAGATTGAAAAATTACCTTCCATCTATGTTGCACATTCCACTAGGAGGTTTTCCACTCTTGCAAGTAATGGCTTTCACGCTTGAACTAAAGATAATAATTTTTTATTTGTCTAAGGTACCTTCTTTCACTTTCAGAAAACTTTAAGATTTGTCTTTCACGCACAAAGGATGGGTTAAACATGTTAAACGCATCAAGGGCCTAAAAATTAAGAAGATAAAACAATTTGGTTTGATTTCCTTTGAAAAACAGAAAGAATTGAATTTTTCATAACTCTAGAATTTTTAGAATTATTCAAGTCACACAAAGAAGTATTTAAAAAAAATTCTTTACATTTCAAGCTTACTGCCTAGATCAATTATTATTATTATTATTATTATTATTTTTATAAGTAAGATAAGTATTGTATTACGGGAAGACGCTAAAATAGCGACTCAAAATGTACAGTAAAGAGAAGTAAAAACTCACCCCCTTGCAAGAGAACTCCCTAGATCAATTATAATGTTCCCAATCATATTCTAGAGTAATAAAATCATGTCCATTGTTCTTAAATTTTATAAATCTCTACTAAGTTTTAAGAATGCAATAATTCATTGAGTATTTTAGACTTTTGAGGGATATTACTCAATATCTCAGAACTTAAAAAGATGCTCCCCTCAAACACAAGGTCCTAAAATCTAGAAGGAATCCAATCTTAATCTAGAAAATGATGTCCTAAAGATTTCCTAAAGTCCTCAAACCTAAGAGCATCTATGGGCTTTGTAAAGATATTTGTCAACTGAATCTCAATAGGAATATATTCTAAGGATATTACCTTTTGCTCAACTAAATCGCTAAGAAAGTGATGGGGAATTTCAATGTGTTTTATTTTGAAATGAAGCACAAAATTTTTAGACATATCTATGGCACTCAAATTATCACAAAGAATGCTCATGGTTCCTTGCTCAAAGCCATAATCATTGAGCATTCCACAAATGTTGCATACGACTCCTCCTCAGCCTCTACCCTGGATAGGGAATTGAGCCATACTCGATAGTCCCACTTGCATAACAAATTAGTCTTCTTACTGCGGTAAGATGAGATTCTTTAGGACAACTCCGGTAACATGCACAAGCCCCAACACTAAAGAATATATTAGGCCGGCTAGTTGTCAGGTACAATGGGCTTCCTGTTATAATTCTATAAAGCTTTTGCTTAATATCTTTACCAAATGTGTCCTTAGAAAACTTTGTACTCGTGTTCATAGGTGTCCTAAAGTGCTTACCTGAAGTGAGTCCAAACTTCTTAACTAACTCACTAGCATACTTAAACTAGGAAAGAAATATACCATTACTAACTCGTCTAACTTGTAATCTTAGGAAGAAAGTTAACTCACCTACCATACTCATTTCAAACTCTATTTTCATCTCCTTAGTACCTAAGCACTATACTATGTACACAAATTTTGGGCCACTATAAACTTGTCCTCTAATCTTATAATAAATAAGGTCCTATCGAATCCCTCCCCACCAACCCCCACCCCCCCCGACCCCTCCCTTCCCCTCTTAAATCTTTGCTCTAACAAGCAATAAGTTTCTCATACCAAGTGAGGAGCTTGTTTCAATCCATAGAAAGCCTTGTTCAATCCATACACATAATCAGGATAGTTAGGATCTTCAATTCCCTTGAATTGCTCAACATGTCCCTCTTCTTCCAACATGCCATTAAGAAAAGGCACTCTTGACATCCATTTGGTATAGTTTAAATTTCAATAAGCATGCTATGGCTAAAAAAGAAGCCTAATAGACTCAAGCCTAGCAATTGCAGCAAAAGTCTCTCCATAATCAATGCCCTTAATTTAAGTGTATCCTCATGCTACCAATCTAGCCTTGTTTCTTACAATCGTCCCATTTTCATCACACTTATTTTTAAAAACCACTTAGTCTTTATAACATTTACTCTCTCAAGCCTAGGAACTAAGTACCACACATCATCCCTAATAAATTGATTTAATTCCTCATGAAGTGCAATAACCCAAGATTCATCTCCAAATGCTTCCTTCCAATTGCTTTGTTATATTGTTTTCATATTTATTGATTCCATATTTGCTATGCCATATCTCATTAGATATTGTTGTGATATTTCTATCATATTTATTTATCTTTTTGCCACTTTCACAAGTTTCTTAAGTGTGTGCATGTGACTGGTGGTGGGGGCTTTTCATGAATAAGAAGTGGTTTAGACTAAGCTTTTTATTTTTGGGGTTTAGTGAGGTTTTCATGAGACTTGGGGGGCCCTCATTGTAATTTTTATTTATTTATTTTTTGATAGGTAAAGGAAGGTATCTATAAATTAGTAAGTACACATGACGTATGCAAAGAGCACCTAAAGCAAGCCCTCAAAAGAACGAGCACAAAAAACACCCTGACACTCAACAAGATTCTACCCACTCTGCAAAATCAAACAAAGGCATTGAGCCTTCACTTGAGTACATGCTAACCCAAGAAGAAAGATTACAAAGAAACAAGAGTTTTAACAATTGGTCATTCTATTCCTTCTCTTCAAAAGCTTTTTGATTACGTTCCTCCAAATTGTCCAAAAAATGCAAAGAGGAGCAATGTTCCACACCTTTTTCTTCCCTACAAAAGAGCTTTGCCAACTTAAGAGCAAAACTTTCACCAAAGAAGGGATCACTCAATCTATCCTAAATAAGGAAAACAATAGGTACCATAGAATCTTTGCTTTAGAGCAATGAAGAACTAAATGATCAATAGACTTCCCCTACTCCTTGCATAGATAGCATCCATTCCCCAATGGTCACCCTCTCTTTTGGAGGTTATCTAAAGCTAGAACTCTTTCCTAACTATCTTCTCTTACAAAAAAGCTCACTTTGGACGAGACCACGAATTCTAGATAATGTTCGTTAGAAGGAGGACCACCCTCCCCACTTCTAGAACCGCATAAAAAGATTTGATTGAAAATAATCCCCTTTTTAGTGTATTTCCAAACCACCTTGTTGCTATCATCTCTCCTAACCGATTTCTTGCTCACATGGAGAAAAAAGTCTCAATGACATCCAACTTTCAATCATTAAAGTGCCCAATGAAGCACAAGATCCAATAACCCACTCCTCCTATGTCATCCCACAAATCTACCACCTATGCCTCCTTTAACAAAGCTAAAGCATATAAAGAAGGAAACAACCTACACAAGGGCTCTTCCCCATACCATCAGTTTGTCCAAAACTTAAACCTTTTGCCATTACCTACTTCAAAGGAGGTTCGACTAAAAAAGAGATCTCATCCTTTCTTGATGGCTTTTCAAATACCAACCTCATAACTACCCCTAACTTCACAAGGGTGCCAACCCTCTCCTTCCTTCCCATACCTCCCCTCTATAATTTGCTTCCAAAAAAATTCCCATAAAAAACATATCTCCAACTCCACTTACCAAGAAAGGCATGATTTAGGAGAGAGAGACTTCTAACTCCCAACCCCCCATTTCTTTTGTACGTGTTGACAATCGACCAACTAACTAAATGAGGCTTTTTCTTTAAAGTCCTACCTCCCCAAAGAAAGTCCATTTGAATCTTCTCTAATCTCAATCTAACCTTTCTAAGGATGACTAACAAAGACATACAATAAATTGGAAAACTCGATAAAGTACTTCTAATCAATGAAAGTCTCCCTCCTTGTAAAATATACTATCTTTTTCATAGTGACAATCTTTTGCAAGACTTCTCTTCCACATAGCCCCATATTGTTTTATATCTATAGGGGGCTCCTAAAGGCAATCCTACGTAAGTAGAAGAAATTTCCCCCACCTTACAACCCAATTCCAAAGCCAATAATATATCTACATCTATAATCCCTCCAATTGGAATCAATTCACTTTTATCCAAGTTAATTTCGAACCTTGATAAAGCCTTAAACCACATGAGCAGCCAACTTAGATGAATCATTTGATCTTGGGAATCCTCACAAAAGACCTAGGTGTCGCCTACAAACAAGAAATGGACACCTCCACCCCCTCTCCCCCTTCTAAAACCTGACAAGGAGTCAATTGTAATCTTTATATTTTGTCACAAAATTGCCAGAAAAGGAAATTGTTATTGTATAATTTTCGGTTGCAATTTTGTTTCATTTCTTATGGGTGTGGGTGCATTTATCTCAATGGGTCTTAGAGTTTATGAAAACTTTAGTCTTCATTAGAATTAACTTCGATAAGGTTCACAATTGCAAAATTCAACGTAGATATGCATCAATAATATGATAAACATTATGGAACGGCAATTGAGTGAATTGAAATGAAAATAGCATGGACAAGGGGCTCAAAACTTAGCAAAATTGGGAGAGGGTTGTCTTGAAAGTTCAAACACCTAAAATGGGTGTTCAAACGCTCAATGCTCCTTTTGACTTCCTAAATCGTGTTTTACTCAAAACAAACTCTGTTTTTGGTATTTTAAAAGGCTGGAAACTCTTAAATTGTCACTAGGAATATAAATAGACTTATTTTATATAAAAAGAGAGCCTCCTGATAACCTAAGCCATACTAGAGTGTTAAGCTCCATCTCCTTCAGAATATTCATTCAGTTGGAAGAGGTTTGCGCCAGTACTGTGGAAACTTCAACAAGGGGGGTCAAGGGATCCACTAAGGAACATAAAAGGGGTGTTGCATTGAAGGTGTGGAAGATACAAACAGGAGCTGTTGATCTAAGACCCTTGGGGAAGATGCATTTGTTCAAGTAAATATATGTATTATTTTCTTATAATTGGTGAAGTTGTTAAAGGTCAGGAAACCTGTGGTTTTTCTTATTGCCTAGTTCTGCAAAGTGGTTTTTCCACATTAATCCGGTATCTTTTTGTCTATTGATTCAATTTCATGCACTGGATTTATGATCTTTGATTGATTAATTGAGGTAAAAAATAAAGTTTATAAATTTTGAACTAGGGATTAATCAAGGAATACCTATTCACCAAAACACCACCCCCTCTCTCTAGGTAGTTTCATACATATAAGGGCTTCAAAATTTTCTTTCAAACTATACAACAATTGACTGAAGAATAATAATTTTGCTCCTTCAAGTCATGCTTCCCTAGAAATCCAACTGCACTTAATCTTCTCTCTACACAGACTAATGCATTTGCAACATAAATAGTCTGAGTACCACATGTACATAATCAAGTCAAACAGCCAAACTTATTCACACCACACCCTAATATGTGATAATGATTAAACTAATTATTGCTGATAATCATGCAATATTGTCAAATTATCCATTCATAATCACATGACAAACTAATTATCAATGACCTACATTGCATAGCACCACTGTGTGTTGCAATAAACAGAATCTTCAAGCTCATTACAGCAAAGGACTAAAAGTCTTACCATGTGACGACATGTGACGGTACAGGTGGATTGTGATCGTACAATGTACCATGTGAACTCATAGATCCAAGGGATCCTGCAATGTCAGACTTCAATGAATAAAATTATGAAAGAATATATCATCTGCCTCTAGGAGACTTGATATGCAATGAAAGGGAGCAGTAACAATGGACAAGGCTTTTGATTGACTCTTTAAACAAATTCTACATTGCAAGATAGAAAAACACGGTTTTAAAAATTCCAAGGACCTAATTATGAATAAATGCATCAGCCACCACAACACCAGTAGAAAAATAACTGAAAGTTTTTCAGTTAATATACAGTTTTCAAACTTACCTAAGAGCTACATAATTGATATTTCAGAATATCATCATTATTGGCTTCTTCTACAGGATGGTTTACCATGTGAGATACTACATTTATAGATGTCTCAAAGCCCATAAAATCTTAGTGTCTATGAAATCATATCTTTGTTGGCATTAGCATTAATGCCCTTTTTTTCATTTATTTATTTATTATTTTTGGATTTTTTTTATTGATCAATTTCCATAAATGCAATTTTCTCTTTTAAGTGAACCATTTTTCAGTCACTTTGCTTTGTTATTTCATGTATTGATAATCTATCTTTATTTGGATGAACTTAGCTAGTTAGGGATAAATGTTAAATCAAGTTTTCCTAACTCTCAAGCAGATATAAATTGCATTAATAGATTAAAAAAAATGCACCATAAGCATGACTCTTGAGCTTAGTCTTATCTTGGGATTCAAGCTAACATAGGCCTTACCATGAATAGGCAAAGAAAATAACTTTAATATGATGCAGTTGTTGGAAATAAGAATGAACATCGGGAACAACTAACCAGAACCAAACAAGCCTACAGAGAATTTACATCTAAATTTTCTGGCATCTAACTAACAATATGCATATTAAAAAGGGCATCATTGAAAAGGGCATAGTGTCTAAATACTAAATTGAGTTACAAACTTACAATAACCCTCCTGCACTGCAATCTCAAAAATTATCATGCAACAAGGGTTGAAGAAAGCATAGATCAATTAATTAAAGAGGCTGCATCAATTGAAAAGATGCAATAAAACCCTCCTGCAATCTAAAAAATTATCATACAACATGAGTTGAAGAAAGCATAGATTATTTAACCAAAGAAGCTGCCTCAACTGAAAAGATGCAATAATAGTAAAAATGGACTCTGTTCCAACAATAGAAAGAAACCCTTTTTTTTAAATTAGAAACAGCCATTTTATTACATTGAAAACGGTAGAAAGAAACTAAAGTGAATGACTAACCAATATTAAAAGATAAGCATACCTTGAAAATTAACTGAAACCAAGCGAGGGGTATATGTGGCAATGCCCTGCATATGCTTAAGATATAAGCACAGTATCTCCTCATATAAAAGTTGCAAAGAGAAGTGACAAATCATTAAAATTGCTAGAAACTAGATTGATGGAACAGTATACTCATACAGAAAACTAGTTATCCAACTTCAAGAAAAAAATAAAATAAAATAAAATAATAATAATAATAAAATAAAATTTGTAAAGTGGGCTGTTGTTTGCTCTCATAAAACGAAGGGTGGTTTGGGGATTAGAAATCTTTCTATTCTCAATAGGGCCCTCTTGTGCAAATGGAGTTGGCGTTTTGCGGTTGAAAGGGACTCCTATTGGAAGTTTATTATTAGTACGAAATTTGGGATTGAAAGAGGTGGGTGGAGTACCTGAGGGGTTAGGGAGGGCTATGGGGTGGGGCTTTGGAAGGAAATCAGTAAGGAAGGGTTGTTGTTGCTCAACAATGT
Source organism: Vitis riparia (assembly GCF_004353265.1). NCBI lineage: Eukaryota > Viridiplantae > Streptophyta > Magnoliopsida > Vitales > Vitaceae > Vitis > Vitis riparia. The sequence continues at coordinate 8,442,115 of NC_048437.1, forward strand.
TTCTTTCTCAGTGGGGGATGGCAAAAGGGTGAGGTTTTGGAAAGATATTTGGTGCGGGAACATTTCCCTTCGCAAAGCCTTTCCCTCCTTGTATGATCTAGCGGTTTCTAAAGACGCGTGGGTAGTGGACTGTTGGGATTCAACGGGGGAAGAAGGAGAGTGGACTCCTCGCTTTCTTAGACCTTTCAATGATTGGGAGATGGAGGAGGTGGAGAGATTCCTTTCGACCATTCAAGGAAAGAGGCTAAATGCTGATGTGGAGGATAGGATGGTGTGGAAAGAGACGAAAAATGAAATTTTCACTGTAATGTCCCTTTACAACTCTCTTGATCATAGCAGTGCAGTCTTGTTTCTGTGGAAGATTATTTGGTGTCCGTATATTCCTACAAAGGTGGGTTTTTTTGCTTGGGAAGCTTCATGGGGGAAGGTTCTTACTCAAGACCAGCTCAAGAGGAGGGGCTAGTATTTAGCTAACAGATGTTCCTTGTGTTGTGCTAAAGAGGAAACGATAAACCACATACTTATTCATTGCTCTAAGGCGAAGATTTTGTGGGATCTCATGTTTTCTCTATTTGGTGTTAATTGGGTCCTTCCGCTCACGGCTAGAGACACGCTTTTAGGTTGGCATATTACATTTAAGGACAAAAAGCATAGAAAGGTTTGGCAGGTAGCTCCTCTTTGCTTATTTTAGACGGTTTGGAAGGAAAGAAATAGGATAGTTTTTTATAATGAGGTCCTGGTGGTTCAAAGATTGAAAAATTCCTTTATTTGTAATCTCTTTTCTTGGGCTAAATCTTCTATAGTTGTAGGCCCCTTAACTTTGTTTAACTTTGTGGATTGATTGGGTTCTTGTTGAGGGCTGGTGAGGGTTTTTCCTTTTTGTTTTTCTGTTTTTAGGCGGCAATTGTATACTCCTTGTATGCTCTAGGTCGCCTTTCAAGCACCCTTTATCTAATATATCCTTGTGTGTTTATCTATCAAAATAATAATAATAAAATAAAATAAAACTTGAAGGAACCAAATATACAAAACTACCAGTAAGGATAAAAAAAATATAAGTTTGTCCAATACATTCACATATTGATTAAAAATTCCAAAATTCCATGCCTTTATACATTTTAATTAAATACACATAATCTTGGGATAAAAAAATAAGCTACGCCTTGAATATGATTATCATTCACAAGTTCATGAGTGATGCAACTGGTAATAATTTCATTTTTCTGAATAATTTAAATAGGTCATAGTTTAGTTGAAATCAACACAGAAAGTGTTGATGGTAGCTTTTTTTTTCAGGGTTCAGGGTTAGCCACAAGGACAATGAGCTACCAAGGCATGAGAAAAAAAAAAAGAGGGGGAAGAGTATATTGGCAGTGTTCCTAAAAGGCAGAGCACTAAGGTCTCAAGGAGAATTTTGGGGAGAACTTTGATCAAGTGCTCTTGGAGGAGAGAAAAGGTCCTTCCAAATGAACCATTGGACCCTTTATAAAGGGCCTAAGGTTGCACCTTATTGATTGAATAAGCCCAACCAAAAGGTTTGAGCCTACCATAAAGGCAAGCCTATTATGCCTGTTGACAAAGGGGACATAGCCCTGCATGCTGCAACCTCTAAAGCAGTGCATTTCTAGCTGCTTCCATATAAGCAAAAATAACCTCAAGGCTCTATTTGGATCACAAAAGTAGTAGAAGGGGAAAAAGTAGGAAATAATCCAAATTCCCTTGTTTGGTTTGCTACAGAAAATCTTAAGGAAAATCAGATATAGTGAAAATTAATTAGAAATTTATACATTTTCAAAATCGTTATTTTTTATATAAGAGAGAAAAGAAACAAAATAAATTTGGAGAAGCACATGAGAAAAATTAGTTAACTTCAAAATCTATTTTTTTAATTTTCCTTCACCTTTTCTTGCCTTCCATTTTTCTTTTCTATTTTCTTTCCTTTTCGTCAAACTTTTTCAAGATCCAAATGGAACCTAAGAGCATGTTTGGTAACTATTTTCAAAAACAATTTTGAAAAATAGTTTTTCTAAACAATTTTTGAAAATTAATCTCTGATTTTTGTAGAACAAAAGTATGTTTAAAAACCTAAAATGTTTTTAACCTATTTTAATATTTTTTAAATATGTTTTAAAAATAATTTTTATATATGTTTAAAAATAATTTTTATATTTAGTGTTTTATTTTTAATCATTTTAAATGTTTGTATAATTATTTCTTATACCAACTCTCATAAAACAAGTGAAAACAACAAAAAACAATTGAAAGATGTTTTTTGAAAAGACTTTAATTTGTATTCTTAAGAACTAAAAACAGAAAACGGTTTCTTGTTGTCAAACGTATTTTCTATATTTTTTGTTCTAGAGAACAAAAAACTGTTCTCCAAAAAAGTTCTCAAATAGGCCCTAAGAATCATCGGGCGTTCCTCAACAAACAAGGTTCAATCCCTTAAATCTGCAATCCCATTTTTAGTTATTATACCATAGGAAAAGAAAAAAAAACCCCAGATTTGCTCATAAAAACAGATTAAAATATCTCATCCCCTAAAAAAAATCAATTGAAATTACATGAATAATATAAAAACTCGAGAATTTTTCTTATTCTGTATGAGTTCAAGTAAAATAGTTCCACCTGTAGTGTTTCACCAGTACGGTAGAGCACATCCATATCCAAATGTTGATTCTTGAAAATTGGATCACCATTGGGATCCCCAGCCAACCCAAGCAACTCATCCTTCAACATTAAGCACATGAAGTCACTACATTATTTAAAAAAGGAAGCACCACAATTTATTTTTCACAGTCATATCATGCTAAGAAAGGCATTACCAAAGCATGCTAACCAAAATGGCTCTTGAATTAATATCATCAATTTTAAAATGACTTTTCATAAGACAAGTCACAAGTTTAGCAACAAGTGAAGCAACAAGCAGCACTTATCAATTGAATTACCTAAGGGACTAATTCCACTTTAAGATCCACTATGTTTATGCAAGCATTGGTCTTTAGTACCTTCCAAGAATTTCTGATATCAACTTTTGAACTCCCACATGTTAATCCACATCCAAGGAGACAACATTAGTTACCTAATATTAATTTTTTTTATAGACAAAGGCAGATTGAATTAATAAATGCCTAAAAACAGGAGGCATTACCTAATATTAATAATTGAACATGCATAGGATAAGATAGTTTAGGGCCTGTTTGGTAATTGTTTTTTAAAATAGTTCTGAAAAACAGTTTTTGAAAACTGTTTTATGATGTTTTGTATGAAAAAATTTGTTTGGAAACCTAAAATGTTTTTAACCTATTTTTAATATTTTTAAATATGTTTTAAAAATAATTTATATTTCTATTGTTTTATTTTTAATCATTCTACATGTTTGCATAATTACTTTTTAAAACAGTCCTTAGAAAACAAGTGAAAACAATAGAAAATAACTAAAAAATGTTCTCTAAAAACAACATGTTCTCTATTCTTAAGAACAAAGAACAAAAAACGGTTTTTGATTATTAAACATGTTTCCCTAGTTTTTTGTTCTAGAGAACAGAAAACTACTCTCGAAAATAGTTCCCAAACAGACCCTTAACAACTTGAAAAACTAGATTTTAGAGAAATATGAGAAATTTCTTAATCTATGAGAAGACCATTCAATAACTACCTTCAACAGGAAAAACTATGACATTTTTAATTTCACCAAAATTTCTTACATTATTCAAATTTCCTCCATTTATAAAGACTAACCAATTTTTTGACGAGTAAGAAAATTGCTTTGTCCAGGATAACAACCACTTGACATAAATGCAGAATTCAGCATTTGATTTACAACTTGCAAATATCAAGTGTGAAAGCAAGAATGAATAGAGCACCAAGTTTTGTAAATGTATTCTCTCTATAAGATGGAGCAGTTATGCCTACTAAATACAAAAGTAATGACTAGTTCTTGCAGGAGCTCTATATCAACATCAACAAATGTGTTTTATGTGTGTAAAAAGCGAAAAAGCGAAAAAGAAAAAAAAAAAAGAGGAAACATTAGAAAGTGACAGAACAGAGTACTACCATCCGAAAATATTTTAAAGATGAGCATATGTTGATTAACCATAATGGACTGGTATGAAAAAAAAAAGAAAAAAGAAAAAGAAAAACCAAGTAAACAAAAAAGAGGCATAATCATGTCTGATTAACTCTACCTGAAAGTTCCAGAAATGAGAGCCAATGAAATTAGCAAAACCTCCAACTTGAATAGTCACAATTTCCCTCATACTTCGTCTCAAAAGGGGACTTCCTTAACCAATGTAACTTAAGAAAATTTATTCTGACAAAAAGATTTAACTGGAAAATAAAAAATAAATAAAATAAATATTATGGAAATTGAGGGAACAATGCAAACCAATTCAAGTATGACAACAGTAATACAATCACCTGATCTAAACATCTAAGTCAGTAATCCACGTGTTCAACTTCTTGATTTGATAGCATTCGCAGTTGTTCTTCACCTGTACTGCATCACATGAATGTTGAAATATTTCACCATATAAAGTCAGTGAATAGCCTATCAAAAAGAAAGAAAAGAAAGAGAAAAAAAAAAGCATTTTTTTTTTCCATTTTTCACTTGTGATTTCCTGGTGTCTTTCTCTTTGTTACTTTGGGACCTTTTTTCTTCCATAAAATTCAAAGAATGTTCAGTAAGAAGAAAACAGTTTTGATGCCATTGCAGCTGAGGTACAAATGGAAAACCAACAACACTGTCTCGATTCTTTTAATAGAAAATAACAGCAGAAACTTATCAGTTGGCTTCAAAATCTGACAACAAGGCATGCACTCCACTTGTCTGCTAAAATGTTTGTTACAGATTAAGGAGAACCAACAGCAATGCTAGTAGGAATGAAAAGAATTTAATGTATAGTTAACTTGGATAAGCATGAATTTCAATCAGATAGTGAGTAAACCAACAGCATGCCTAGATTCATCCACCAAAAACCATCTCTACTGAAGATTGAAAATTAAAGAGAAACAAAATATTAACCTGTGTTTTAGGGTTCGTTCTTAAAGTTCACCCAGAAATGAGCTTGGTGCGCTATGAGGAGAGGGAGGGAGGGAGGGAGGAGGGAAAGAGGGAATATGGTTCAAACTGATGGGAAGTCCAGGGCTCTAGAGAGAAGGGGGAAACCTTGCTTTGGAAGGTGGAAGATTCTATCGTTTACTAACACTCTGTCGGTCTATTACCTAGAAGGGAGAAAGCTTAGAATTAAACCAAATAAACTCAAAGCCCAACCCAATCTATAACTTGCACTGTTGTTCAATCTAAAATTCAAAGCCCAACCCAATCTAAAGCTTAGAATTAAACCAAATAAACTCAAAGACTAGGTCATGAATCGGTTAAACTGGGATGACCCGGCAGAAATTCCGAGTTGACTCGGATAAATCGTCTTAGTTACCAAAAATTCCGTAATGAAACCCAAAAATCAAAATTTTCCTTCCTAAACAAACCAAATACCAAACATCAACCAAAACTAGGAAATCTCAGAGAAATCAGTGATTCTCGTCAAAAAGAAAAGTTTTTTCACGACCCATGATTAAGGACCCGTAACGAAGAAGACGACCTCTGATGAAATCTCCGAGGAGGTTGAGGACATTTCGTCACTAACCTCACAACGGATGGACTGCAGCGCCTTCGCGTCAGCGGTGTCACTGCGATGACTGGCGAGAAACATCAGATCCCTCGTTCTCCATTCATCCTGGGTCTCATCCCTCTCTACGTCTCCATGGTGTCCCTGAGGAGGGTGTACGCAGAGGAAGCTCTCTGCTTCGGCCTCTGCTTCGGCCAAGCTACGGTGGTCCCCTCTCTCCGTCCGTGATGTGGGTCAGGGGCGTGTAAATTGCAACTTTTATTTTCTGGTTTGAGTTTTGTAATTTAACAGCTGGGTTTGTTTTCATTTCAATATAAAAAATTGTTTCAGTTTGTTTCCGAAAAGTTCCGAAGAAAAATAAAATATCGGGGTAATGATTTTCTCCAAAGAAAATCAATTACAATAAAAATTAATTCAAAATATATGTATTTTTAAATTGAATTATTAAAATAAGTGAAATAAATTTAGAATAATAATCCTAATAATTTTAATTTCATAATATGCATCAGGACACCGGCCGAATCAATGACCCTGACTTCAATACTCGTTGAGAAAAGATACTGTGCCTTTATCGTTTGCTGTGCTGGTAAAGAGCAGCCCTTCTTACTCATTCCCTAGTCCACCATGTGTCCGATTCAACAGGATTCGTATGACAATTTGGCTCCTGTTTCAGCCATTATTAGAGATAAGCAAGACCCAGTTCCCATTAAGGGAAGGCAAGGACATGAAGACATTGATTTTCTACTCTCTTTATGAAGATTGATTACGCTGGAAAATTTGTGGGCATCCATCCCAGAAAATGTATCTGGAAAGGTTCTTTGCCATGGTTGGATCGCTGGGTATCATCAAACCCTATGGTTCAATGCTAAGCAGGGGAAAAGGCCAAAAAAAAAAATGAAGTTGCATGCTTAAACAAATCCAGAGGCTGCAGAAAACACAGCTGAAAAACAGAGCGGATGTTGATTTTCTTAGCAAACGTGATACCAAATGATAAAACCCCAACAAGCAGAACTGAAAACTAAATGCAAGACAGAGAACTTTATTATAGAAAAGGATTATCATGTCAGCTTCCTCCAGTCCTCCAACAAAGGGAAGAGCTACAAAGCCTCAATGAAAAGGTGAGAAGACTCAAACTGTCTAAAGAACCTGCAAAATCTAACCCTCTCTTCTAAGAGATGGGTGCCTCAAAAAGACTTCAGAATGTTAGTTTCGCTCTCTGTATATTATGTTTTTTTTTTTTCTAATGTCACAGTCCGATTCCCCATGTATATTTGTATCTGCAAAATTCATGGTGGGATCAGTGCATGACTATACGTCATCTTCTCCTGGCTTGTGAAGCTGATCTTTCCAACTGTGGCCCTCGGATTTATCATCTTCATCGTACTCCATGCTGTCTCCTCCAGTACCTGATACACCTTTAGCAGACCCAGCTAAATGGAGTGGGCCTTGTGGAGAGCCGGACTGGGAAATGTTTTTCTTTGGGACGTCTCCAACCTGAACTTGGGGCACCCATGATCCATTTGCAGGAGCAGCTGAAGTGGATGGGATCCTCCGGACGTGAAGTCTGTATTTCTGCAGAGGGACAAGAACTTTTAAGGACGACCCACTCAAGAAAACTGAAAAAGAAAGGCTTCTATGTTAACACCCACCTGTAAATGGCTTTTTACTTCATCGTTAGTGAGACCTTCCACTTGCATGAGTTCTCGAATCTGTTTAGGAGTGGCTGCTGCAGAAAAGGAAAAATTCAGTAGCATGTCCCAGATGGAATTCCATTCAAGGATCCATGATCTCAAATTGTTTTCTGAAAACATTTCCGTTAGAAATCTCAAACTATTTCAGCTTTTCATATTTGCAATTTGCAGGTCCAAATTTTTAAGAATGCCCAAAAAAAAAAAAAACTTTACCATAAAAAAATCTGCCTTTTTTTCTTTCTCCCAGCAGGTTCAACAAAGCCCCATCCAAAATAAACAAATTAAGGATCTGAAAACACTGAAAGATCAACAAAAATATCCTTCTCCAGTGCAAAATCTTCAGAATTTTTTAACACAACAGTTCAAAAATAGCAAAAAACGATATCAGTTTAGGTTCAATTTCACTTTCATTCTGTTAGCTTGCTGAGAAATTAAAGGAAAAGGGAAAAGGAAAAATAAAAACAAAAAAACCCTGAAATTCGGAACCCATTTTTTCCCTTTTCTGGTTAAATTTATACTGACCTTGAGATCCCCCAAGTTGTTGAAGAGCGTTGACGAAACGCCGATGTAGCTCCGGTGACCAGCACCGCCTCTGTTTCCTGATTCCCTGTTGCGATGGCTGCTGTTGCGATTTGCACTGTAGCCTCATCGAGTCTGTCAACAAAGTCGAAACAGAACCAGAACCAGTTTCCCCACTATTCCCACACTTTGAATTCGAATTGTTAGGATCCACTTCGACCATCGGAGTCATGAGAGAAAGACCAGCAATTGGCACAACCTCCTTGTCTCCCTTCGCCGGAAAACCAGAGCTCACCTTAAATGGCACAAATGCCCCTGCCCTGTTTCCATAATTACAAGGCCGAATCGGATTCTCAGACCCAGAGTTATTATCTTCCTCATTTCTCTGCCATCAAGAAACAAAATTCAAAATTCCCATTCGGTAAATTCCCAATAAATCGTAATTCTTCTTTCAAACAAGTTCCAAATTCACCTGTTGGAATTCTAGTACTGATTTTTTATTGTTATTATCAGAGCTTCGGTTACAGCTCCAGAGCTGTGCAGAGCTCATCCAGCTCCTCTTGTCACTTGAATCCTTTCCCATTTCTGCTCCCTCATCTCCTTCAGATCTACCCTTCAATGGAATGAATTCTTCTGTGACATGTCCACCCTCCGATTCAGTACACTGCATTGCTTCCTCCCTCAATCTCAAAATCGCTGCACAAAATCAAAAACCCAGAACAAATCAAAAACCCGCAAATAAATTTATCTTTCCATACCCAAAAATTCGAGACAGAAAGCGACTGACCATCGTTTAAGAGCAGCATGCAGAGAGGAAGTTCTCGTTTGAAGCCATCGATCTTTCTCATCTCATCTTCCAATCCTTTAACATAATCATCAAGCTTCGACAATTTCTCAGAACTGTCTCTCATCATCGAAACTTCTCTCAGAAAGCTAGACACAGTTTTCAGTTCGCACCCTGGATTCAAATCCAACCTTAGCTCCGCCATATTCGAACCCATCTCACTCTCCCCCTCACTGCCTCTCAGGTTAACACCATGGACTAGAGTCCATTTATACACGAAGCTTCGGGGGGCAAAAACCGGAATCCGTGGATCCGAAAAGCGGTATTGGAAAAAGCTTTAAAATAAAAAGAGAGAGATTCACAACAAAAAGATTCGGTTTCGCATTCGGGTCGTCGCGTATTTGAGTCAACTCGGCGAAGCGTGGAGGATGACTCGGTGAGTTGGGTGCTGGAATCTTTGGATTCTGTGGAAGCGGCGGAGTGTAAAAAATTATTTTTATTTTAAAATTTAAGAATTATTTATGCTTTTTAGCTTTTTGGGCCTTTCAAGATTCTTCGTTAGGTATGGCCGTGTAAAAGCGACATATTTTGTTGACCTATTAGGGGTAATTTGGTCAGGAAGAATCATTAATAACTTTGTAATATCGTGAGATATTGAGGTCTCGGTAGTTGAGATTTTGGAGGAGATTGAAGATACCTCCCTTGTTATTTATGTATTAATGAAGGAAACTATTCCTCTTTTTCTTTTTCTTTTTTCTTTTTTTTTTAAATCATTAATATGACCTTGCCTGCTTGGATATAAATGCACTTAATATTTATTATATAGGATATTTTTGTTAAAAAAATTATTATATTTCATTTTTTTGGAAAAGTGGAGATTATTTCCTCTAATTAAAGACCATTTCATTCCTTTTAAAAAGTATTAGTTTTGGCACATCAAACAATTAAATAATAAAATATTAATTTTATTAAAAATAATTTCTATAACGCAGTTATATCTTTTTGCTAACCTTAACATTGTGGACTTAAAGTGCATTTAAGAATATTTCTACTCAAAGTGTTTTTAATATAAGTATTTTCTCAATAAATGTTTTTAAGAAAATCATCTATCAAGCGTTTCTTAAAAAAACACTATAAGTGATTTTTCAATATAATAAAAGTATGTTTGACAGTAATTTTATAAAGTGTTTTTAGCATTTCAAAGATGTTACCTAAATTTTTTTAAACGTTTTATGTTTTTTCAAAAATATTTTTTAAGTTAAATATATTTTTTAGAATTACTATCAAACAAACTCTTAATCCTTAAATAAAAGCAATTTAATAAATAGAAAATAAATCCAAATCTATTCAATATTATATATAATTTGAAATTGATGAATGATTAATACCATAAAAATTAAAAGCAATAGGATAAAATAAATATCCAAAGAACTCTCTAATATTTTGATCTTGGAGAACATATGGATAATCTTAAGCTAGTTTAGAAAGATTTCCAAATCCTTATATATTACAAAAGATGTGTCAGAAATTGTGGATGAAGCCTTACATGCATAAGGATGTATTTGGCACATATGCCAAAAGTGTACAAAGGCTTGTTTGCAAGTATGATTTTTTTAGGGAGTTTATGAAAACATCCATGTATGGGCAAAGTGCAATATTATAGTACTTTCCACCAATCACATTTAAGTAGCTTAAACGAATTAAAAACTTATATACTTTATGTATAGTATGGAAGAAAAAGATTAAAAATCTTTGAACATGCCCTCTAATGCTCGACATAATCTTATCATACCAATACAAGATTATAAGAGTTAATCACATGTGCTTATTACTATGAAGCCTCACATAAGATGCAAAAGAGATAAAGATAACACTAAAAAAAATAAATTATATTTTTTCATTCGTACTCTACGGAGGTGAAGGGAATAACTTATCTGTAAGCTCAACTAGATAGAGTCTCCCATAAAATAACTCTTTAATCATGTTGTGACTCCCGGTTTATAGCCCTCTCTAACCAATCTCTACTTGTTGACATATTTTTTCATCTATTGTATCAATCATATGGTGAAGTTAAGTGTATGTCAATTAATAAGTAATCATGCTTCAATAGCACAAGATAAAATAATGAATGAACATAAATCTCAATGGTCAAACTAGACAATACAACATGAAACCACAATCTATGTAGTCTCATACTCCTAACATGAGCTTGATAAACACCTTTGGGTATCAACCTAGTAAAGGGATTCATAACCATTTAACTCATAGATATGTGTTCTAGGACTACTTCCTTTTGTGCAACCATGTCTTGTATAAAATGATATCTAGTATCAATGTGTTTAGTTTGACTATGATATTTGGGGTCATTTATGTAAGTTAAAGCAGCCAAGCTATAATAGTAGATTGTAGCTAGCTTAGAACTGCATGCAACAATGTCAAGCTCATGAAGGAACACCCTCAAATAAACATCCTCTTGAATCGTGGTTGAACAACCAATATACTTTGGTTTCGTGTTGGACAATGCAATACATTTATTAGGCCATATATATCCAAGTATATAAGCTACAAAGAAAACAATGCCCTAGTGGTTTTTCCCAAAGATTTCCTTATCAATTTTTTAATCAAAAAATTTTCACAGAAAGGGAAGTCAATTTTATCTAGTTGACCTAATAGGCCTTCCCTTGATAGTATGCTCATTCGATCTTACCCAAGCATGTCATTTCACCTAGTCTACAGTTGAGTCTTAAGGAAAATCAAATCATCACTATTTGAATAATAGATATCCAAGTCAAAGAAATTACCCACCAAACGACCATTACTATAAAAATTTATTCCTAAAAATAGTCTGACATTATCCTATTTAAAAGTGCATTTAAAGTTTAGTTTAAGCAATGCATAGAGTAATAATGTGTGAACTCCAACCAAACGTAACTAGTATGTATTAATGCCTAATAGTGGGATGCTAGTTCTATTTCTATGGATATTTGTTTGTTTCCAACTAGTACTTGATGATACTCCACAAAAGCAGACCAAGTTATTTTGTTACTCCTTAATACAAAATCTAATCTAAAGATGAATGAGTAAGAATCTGAGTTGAAGAGTACTTTTTTCAGCTTAGTGCAGTAGCGAGTGAAGTGTTCCCCGTTATCATAGTTGACACATACTTTGCCTTCTTTTTACTATGTTTGTTTTGCCTGCATTTAGTGGTTTTAGTCTTATCAGACTCAAGTTCATCATTCTTTTCATTTTAGGCAACTCTTTTGAAGTTATTGTATTTATGATCTCTTTTGCAAACTTTTCTCTATTGCATAGGTGGAGCTATGAGCCTTAACAACCTCTAAACGCTTAGCTCCAAGTTCCAAATAGTATGACAAATCACTTAGTTGTGTGTCATATTGATTTTATATGCTTCCATGAGTCAATCAGGGAACAACTGTCATCTTAGACTTGTTGTTCATCAACAAGGTTGTATTTAGTTCCTTTAAGTTTGCATATCATAATTTATTTCATTCTAAGATAATATTTCTTTCACCAATTTTGGTAGGCTTCCATATCATGTCTATGTTGAGTGATATCCTTATGCTTAAGTTCAATTATCAATTGGGTTAGTGTTACCTCTAGCTCATCTAGGAGATATTGAATCTTACAATACCATGTATTGTAATTATTGTCATCCAATTTTTCTTCCTTGTTAAGGTCATCTACAATGTTTTTAGAGGTCTTTAATTTGGATAATGCATAAAAATGGGATATTAATTTTCTTAGCATACTTAATTTTTGTTGTACAAATATTAGAAAAATTAGCAAATTCACTAGTCATAAGATAGAAAGAAGAACCAAGTTTTCAATCATCCCTTGCACCACTTAAATCCTTTATCTATTTTGACTAAATTTTACACAAAAAAATACTATCCTTACAACATTAGTGTATGTTATTAGGCCATTTGGTAGTTAAGTTGGGAATGATGAATTTCTCCATTTCAATTTGTTTAAAGTCATGTGGTGTCACTAAATGGTTGGTAAATCGAGTGTCCTGAACTTTACAAAAGGTCAATTTTGACTTCTTAAAAGTTTCTCTTAAATCCGTTAACTTGGAATTGGTGGAAGAGAAGTTATACGTTACTTGTTTCACTAATTTGTGTTGAAGAAGTCAGAGTTGATTGTTAACTGGATTAACAATCGAAACTCTTTCATGAGTAAATTTCTTTAAGACATTGATCCATATAGAAATTCTCTAATTTGAAAAGGAGAAGTAAAAACAATCATAATCCTCTTGCACAAAACTATAAATGATGCATAAAGTCATACTATAATCCGGGTATAACTACATAAAAAACTAAAAGAGAAGTTGATATGTCTACTTAATTGAAGCTTCTTGACATGCTCTAATGTTTGTCTCACAAGCATTAAAATCATAGTCATTCGAGAGCTTGAAGAAATCATTCTCATGACCCTTATTGTAAGTGAGCAAGTCTAAAACAATGGAGTAGGTTCTCTTTAAAATGGAAAATAAGAAAAAAAGAAAAGAAAAAAAGAGATAAAACAAGTCAAACTAATTTAAAATTTAATAGCTATTTAAAATTTTGGGCAACTTATTATATTTTCTCATGTGATCATAATTATTTAATGGATTATCTAAAAATTTTACAGTTCAATAAAAAATAGACATATTTGATAACTTTAATTTTTTCTTATTCTTGCCATATAAATGTTATCCTTTTTAATCAAACAATTCTTTATATTATATTTAGTTTGATGAACTTAGTATCATATAGAATAAGAAAGAGAATAACATATCATATTTCACATTTGGTTAATGATAGGATATAATAACTTATCCTATCACTTAACAATTTCTTCTTTCAATTAAACACGAGATAAGTAATGAGATATATCATCCACTCATATATATATATATATATATATCTTTTTTTTACACATGATATATTAATCTTAAATTAAAAGGTATAATAAAATATCATGTATCGTAAAATTATTTATTTTATCAATTTTTTATTTTTTACATTACTTATTTTATAAAATAAAAAATATTATAAAATTAAATACATGGTTAAAAATAAAGAAGTACAAAAATATTATAAAATAATATTTATTAAATTTAATATATAAGAATATCATATAGAATCATATTATAAGATATACCTATCTTGTCTGTCAATTAAGCCTAATATGAAATTAGTAAATAATACAATTCTTATCAACATGCTATCCTAATCATTAAAAAAAATCAAATCCTACGAATAATAAAGTCCAAGAATAATATGTCGACAAATTGCAACCTTCTCACGACAAGAAACAATAACGATTCTTTTATTCAAAATTATCCTCTAATGTTTCATTCAACATTCGGTACATACGCGAGAAAATAACTCATGATTAAAAGAAAATAATTGGAAAAAATAAATAAATAAAAAAATCAATAGCAAACAAAATGGCACAAGCTTATCGGCAGGGTGTGGCCCTTATGCGTAGATCGTGAAACGTGGAAGTGCCTTTTTTGGACAGCAATTTTCGTGCGCTATTTCTAGAATTAATTCATGAAATCGCGAAACCGTGAGACCGATAGATCCTGAATCACATTCCCATTCTTGGATTCCCACTGTTTACACGTGGAATAAGGCATCCAGTTTGACGCGTGTGGAATAAAATATTTAAAAATAAAAAAATATCATTATAATTATAATTATAATTATAATTATAATTATTATTGTTATTTGTGTGATCTCATCCATAGGCTATTGGCCTTGTTGGAGATAAGGATTCTTTGACATTTGCCTCATGATTTTGTTTATTTTCCCCACAAAGACAAACAACGAGATGCCTCTACATGCAAAGATGACGGCCCTCAAGATGCTCTTCTTATGCTAAATGACAACTATTTCCAACCATCCATTCTGTCTTTATTTGACAAATTATATTCAGGCCCCGCGGAAATTCCCCCAAGCTATATTTAAAGCGGAAAAATTCCTTTTTATAAATTATCCCATAATCTTCAATTCTATGAAGAATCATATGGATGAAACAAATTAAAATACTTGGATAGATCTAATCTTCATAAGAAAAGTCACGATCCAATTTGGTATCTATTTTTTAAAATAGTTCTAAAAAAAAATGAAAATTATTTTATAATATTTTAGATAATAAAAGTCTTTTTTAAAAATTGAAATGTTTTTAATTTATTTTTAAATCTATTTTAAAAGTAATTGTTATGTTTAAAACTTTATTTTTAATTATTATATATATTTATATGATTATTTTTAAAAAGAAATAAGTGAAAACAATTTACAATAAGTTGTATGAAAGTATCATATTTTTTATGGCATTTTTTCAGTTTTTTTTTTTAAATGAAAATTTGTTTTTAAAAATAATTATTAAATAAAACTTATATTATAAATTATCTGAAAATACATTATTTTCGGAACAAAAAATAGAAAACAGATTTTTTATTATTAAATATGTTTTTTTTTTTTTAAATAATTGTCAAATAAAACCTATATATTTTTAGGTGACAAATTTATTAATGGCTAAATATTAAAATAATAACCATTAAATTATTTTTGAAGGAAGTCATAAATTAAAACCTAATTAATAAGTTCAAGTTCTATAAAATAAATCATTTACAAGTGTTCGATATTTTATTAAAAAATATATATAGATTTTACTTATATCATTAAAATTTATTTTTTAAAAATTTAAAATTTGAAAAAATAAAAAATAAGAAGTATGTCCAAAACAAAATTTAAAGTAAAAAAAAAAGCTAACCTGGGACTTGTTGATATTATTGTGAAATTTTTTGGTGCATTGAAATTTTCTAACTTAATTTGAACAAAAAAAGGTATGGTAATTTTGTAAATGAGAATGATTATAAAAAGTGTAAGATGGTGACGTGACGAAGAAGGAGCAGTGGGCAGGGCACTGAGATCATGAATTCCACCACGAGTCCCAGTCATGTATTTATCTGTAACACTTAATTGTGTTGTAAAACCCTTCATGCAGTCGTACCACTGTGTCCATTAGGTGGAATTAGGAATATATATATATATGGAAATAGGAATATATACACACAATATATATATATATATATATATATATATATATAGAGAGAGAGAGAGAGAGAGAGAGAGAGAGAGAGAGAGAGAGAGAGAGAGAGAGAGGGAGGGGTGGGCAGTCTCCACCCAACACCATATGTTTTTCTCCTCTGTTTACCCTTGATATTCATAGGTGATAGGACTAGAGAATGATTGTACTTGCCCCATCTCTCTCTCTCTCTCTCACACACACACAAAAAAAAAGTTCAAATCCACAAGTCAAATATAGACTTTAGTGAAAAAGTAGCATATTTGCATTTTCAATTCTGTGCCCAAATCCAATTGTTGTTGATTAACGGCGAGAAATAAAATAAAAAAGAAAGAAAGAAAGAAAGAAAAAAAAAAGGTGGGGGGTGATTCCACCATTCTTTATATTATGCTGAAAATAGGATGGTTGCTTGGAAACATATGCGTGTTTATCGGAGACCAACGGTGGAAATCCAAAGTTGGTATTTTATTTTTTCTTTCATTGTAAAGCCGGGGGTGATTCTCTCTTCATCTTCACCAATGGTTCTGGATTGCACCCATTAGAAACTTTCTTTTCAACGAAGCAATGGTTCCTAGGGGATGGACCCTAGCCCTATCGACTGTTTAAGAGATTTGACAC
The DNA here is from genome assembly GCF_004353265.1 of Vitis riparia. NCBI lineage: Eukaryota > Viridiplantae > Streptophyta > Magnoliopsida > Vitales > Vitaceae > Vitis > Vitis riparia. The sequence continues at coordinate 8,458,452 of NC_048437.1, forward strand.
ATGATCAATCTCTTTGGATGTCCCACTGCCATTCATGTGGTGGTGCCTCATCAACTCAACTTGCTATTTTGCAATCTCAAATCACCGTTGAGAAGATCAGCCAAACTCAAAAAGAGACTCCCTCGAGGATCAATTATGGAAAAATGTTCCAGATACCACCACATGTGGGAAGATTTTTCTAACTAAATATTACTACAAGAATCCATTGGACCTAAAAGTAGATAATATCCATTTAAGAAAAAAAAAAAAACCAATATTATGATGATCATGATGTGATTATATTCCACTTGATTTTACATATAGATATGATTATGATATCCGATATTAGCTAGAATAAGTTATTTTCGACCTACTCTCAAGATCCGAGTGTTCATAGGATTAAGAGCATATCTTACTGATCTCCATGACATCATAATTTATGTTAAGAAAAAAAAAATTTAAGATACTTATTAAACTCTTAATCTTAATTATTGAAAATACATGATAAATTTTGGACCGCTTATGGTACAATAAAATAAGATTAAATATAAAGAATAGGTAAAACTGATATCAACAAACTTGATATAAAGACGATAAGATGAATAGTAAATATAGATGTTGGCATGATCCTCTCAAAAAATAATTTATAATATCATGTGGTCGGACGTAACTTGATGGCGTAACAAGAGAGATATTTTGTGGCAACCCTCGCTTGCACAAATTTCACGTCTTTTCTTGGCGTATGCGCAGGTTATGACTTCAAATCTTGTGATCAAAACGAAGCGTTTTTGTTTGGAGACTTACAATCATCACGTGATGTTAGAAGGGAAGTGGGTCCCGTGGGACAAAAAGGAGTCCAGTCTAAAAATAAAAAAAAAGGAGGGAAATGCCACCGGCAGTAGCTATCAGACCACGTGGCGAGTGTTACGCACGTACAAAGTCGATCGGTGCGCCGCATAACAACCACGGTGCTTACACGTGGAGGGACCCACGTGATGATTCTCTCAATCCTCTACTCATGACTTTTCTTGTAGTGTAAACCTACGTGTCTTCCACTCGACCTCTTCGTACTGATTTTTTTTTTTGTACTCGTTGGAGTGCGCCACTGCACGTTACGCGCCACAACTTTCATTCACGAGTACTTTGTGCAATAGATACGAGTCATATGACTGAAAAGTCTATTTTTAAGGTCGAAAAATCGTGCCTCCGCTGCTTTTTTTTTTTTTTTTAAATAAAATTTAAAACGATTCATACGTTGGGTAAACAAAAAAAAAAAAAGAAATTTAATAATAGAGGAACCTTACTTGCATAAGATTCCCATTAATTTAACGGATGGTCGCATGCCTTCACAATTATCATGTGTCAACATCACATCATTTTCTCTGTTCCCATCACTCTGTAACCATCCTGAACAGGAGAAAGGCAAAAAAGGGGGGCTAATCAGATGTTAAGAAGTGAGTAGTATAGGAGGGATTAACTGAATGGGTAGGAGGGCTTGCATTGGCTTTTATTGATCTTCACGAAAGTGACTTTTTGGTGGAATCTATTTGAAATTGAGAACACAAACAGGGTGTTAGGGCCGGGGGAGGTCAAATGATTCCAATTGGGTCTTTTCAAAGCCAAGTTTTCGCACCCACAATGAAGGGTGAATCATATATATCATTGTTCCTAACCCATTTCCTTCACTCCTAACACCATCAGCAGTGGAAAGCTTCCACACTACAGCAAAATACTTGATACAATGTAAGAGGATAAGTCACAAATTTAAGAGTAGGAAATTGAAGAAAAGGACACATGATAACAGAGGCAAATAACCAGTGCTGCTATCCACTTTTATTCGCTAGGGCATCCTGCTGCCGGATTGCCAGGATATAGACTTGTAATTATAAAGCATAGAACCTCAAACCATGCCACAACATCGCTGAATATAGTCGGAAAAGAAAATGGAAAGCTGTTGGATTCAGGCAACACCAGAAGCCGGGATTTTCCAGATGAGATCAAACTATGTTATGCTCATGATCCTATGCTTAAAATTCCATTACTGACTCGAATGGGGCAGTGGAGGACATCAATGTGGGGAAGTTCATACTGACTTGTGGATACTTCAAGTAATTATATTACTTACAACAACTATCCTTGTGAAGAAAAACATTGAACCAGCACCACGAATTCATACTTAAAAAAATAATTTCTCCTTTCCCAAAGAGAGCATGATCGAAAGAACAAAAATAGTAATAATAATAATAAAAGAGATGAAGCATAAGTGTAGAAAGATGAAATCAGTTTAAAAGCCCATTAACCTTATAACTATTGATCAACCATCATGGAAAAAAATGATGACTCAAAATATTTCTTTCCCATATTTCAGCTGCCTCACCAAAACAGTCAGAGGTCAAAGTATCACAGAAGAATAACCTATCTACTACCTTGTCATTCAGAGCTTTTCAAAGAAGAGGATAGAAAAGAGAGAAATCCAAACTTCAGCAGTAACAGCTAAAACAGGATACTACAAAACTGATGACATAAAATTGGGGAAGCAGTTAATCATTTTTTCTTCCAGATTTTCTGTATGCCCTATTGGTTGTTGAACACGAAAAAAAAAAGGAGAAACAACAAGAAAAGAACAGTTGGAAACTAAATTAAGCTCACAAACAAAATCCCAATTTCTCACAGGCTTCACAATATCAGTTTGGGAGCAACTCACTGTTCTGTCTTTATGAAATGTGCTGATAGGAGTTTTGGAACAGTGAATCCATTGAAGGAGTCAACATCAAAAAGCTCTTTCAGCTTCTCATCACATATTATTCTCCTCTTATCAGATGGATCCTTCAAGAATAAGCAAAGAAAAGTAAGAAAGTCTGTTTAGTGACAGATTAACTACCAAAAAAGCCAAGCCCAAAGGACATTAAATAACTTCTACCACACAGCCTAACGTTTCCGATTCTAAGCCAGCCCAATGCTAGAATCACCAAAAACAAATCTTGAATAAGATATATCGTCAAAAAATATATACTTGAAAACAGTGACATGTAAAACATAAGTGGACTTGTGGCAAAAGTTTAACACAATGCTAGAATCACCAAAAACAAATCTTGAAGAAGATTTATTGTCAAAAAAGATATACTTGAAAGCAGTGACATGTAAAACATAAGTGGACTTGTGGCAAAAGTTTAACACAATGCTAGAATCACCAAAAACAAATCTTGAAGAAGATTTATCGTCGAAAAAGATATACTTGAAAGCAGTGACATGTAAAACATAACTGGACTTGTGGCTAAAGTTAACAATTAAGAACTAAAACAACCAAGTCACAACTAACACTGATTACAGTTAACCACATGATTGTCATTAATGAAAAAAGTTTAAACTAGTGTGCACATCTTTCTCATTATCAATGGTATTTAGAATCTAAAAGTCCATTTGGATACACTTCCTGTTTTCTATTTTTAAAATAAAAAATAATAGTAACTTTTATATAAGATACAAAAACTCTTAAAGACCAACAGTGAATAAGTAATAGCTTTAAACACTGTTTAAAAAATTAAGATATCAAAAAAAATTTACTACCTCAAATTTTAAATTTTCTGGAAGTAATTTTTTAATACATAAGGTAAATATATACTTTTTATACAAGACACTCTACTTTTATATAGAAGTGTCTGATTTTAAAAATGAAAAAGAAGTGTATCCAATTTGACACTAATTGTTTCTGCATTTTAAAGTAAAACAAACAGAACCATAACTGGCTCTACTTATGTTTCTCTCTTTTTTTTTTCCTTTTTAATTTATTCAGTGCTTGTTTAGATACACTTCTTCTTTTCTGTTATAGTAACCTCCATATAAAATACATTAACTCTTATACAGAAGTATGGACTTATCTTATATTCTTAAAAATTACTTTTAAAATTTTTAAAATTTTGAGGTAATAAAATTTTTTTAACACATTAATCTTTTTAATTTTTTTTTTAATAATCATCGTCTTTTCAAGTTAAGACTTAAGGAGTTCTTGCATTTTATATAGTGTATCCAAACGAGCACTTATTTATTTATTATTTTTTTCAGATTACCTAGTGGTCCAATTTTAAAAGTGTAGAGATCTCATAAACCATTTTATCACACTCTAGCACCCTAGTCTTTCACACTCTACATTGCTCACACAAGTATGTAGTTGCTGGCCTAGTTCATAAGTAGTTATATATTGCTGAGCCCCCATATTTCAAGAAGTCTTGTGATTTCAGACCTATTGGACAAGTTAGCAAACAAATAAATGAGCACTGATCATGGAAAAAAAAAATGATCAAGATTGATTTACCCTTTTGTTATAAAATGGTTCCTCCTCCTTTTATAAGTATATAATGCATGTGAAAAAATAGTATGTCCTTTCAATGTATGTGTTCCCCTTGGTAGATTAATTCCTGTTACATTGGACCCCTATCTCTTGATTGAATTGGTTCACCCTAGTGGATCCATTCTCTTGATTAATACAGTGTGGGAAAGCAGACACTGTTTCATAAGGAGTCTCTAATGAAAGACACACACAATGCGTAAGGACACTGCTCTTTTTATCTAAAGGTCTGTTCTCCATTTTGTATCCCTTGAATCTGACAATATATATATTCAAAATTTGGTCATACAATCTAGAGAAGATAAAAGGCTCAATTAAAACCAAGAGTCAGTGCCTTTCTACATATTTAAGTGTACATTGAGTAAATTAATCTTCAAATAGCAGTATTGAAATGCTGCTTTGCTTGATTTGATCATGTTATTTCATTTGAAAAGATTTTAAAATGCTTCCATGCAAATATGAGTGCACATTCCCAAGTTTTTCGCTTTATAATTTTCTCATATCCTTTTATCAAATTTCTAATCTTCTTAATAAAAGGGTGACCACAAATGTCAGATCAGAAAACAGTAATAACCAGAGTCAAACACATTACAGTGCACAGATATTGATCATTTAGAAAATTGTGGGGATGAACATAAGTGAGGGTGATACTTTAGCAACAACTGGGTTTCTTATAAAATGAGATTGACAAACTAAAAGACAAGAGGAAATATATTTATTCTCTATGGAACCCATCTAAAACAGGTACTCTTTAATTTCTCACATAGTACACTGCAACTTTGTTTTCATCCAAGCAAAAAAACTAAAGTTAGAATGAACATGTTTGAGCAATTATGATAAGGTATGGAAGGTTAGCAATTACCAATCAATAAATAAAAAAGGATGGTTGAACTGCAAATTATGTATGCAATGACACAGATTTGTTAGCTATGATAATACTTGAAACTTCAACAACATACTTAAGGGTTTTAACAAGGGGAGAGATCACACACCTGGAGGTTATTTTGCTTTATGTATTCCCAAATTTTCTTTACAACCTCAGCACGTGACAATGCACTTTCTTCGATATTAAGAAATTTCACTAAAGCATCTGAAAGTGGAAGAGGAGCAAGAAAACCTGAATTCCCTCCCTTCTGCCGTTTTTGCTTTCTTTTTGGCTCATCCGAATCTGGAACAAAAAAGATCAAGGAGGAATTAAAAATGTTGAAACAACTACTTGACTAGTTGATGTTGATAAGTCAGATATTGAATTTATTAGTCATATCTATACTGGCATCAAAATATCACAAACTCCACCAATGCTATCATCTTGTCAGTCTCAAGCCCAGATAGAGGAGAATGTGTAGAGCAAGGCTTCCTCAAAATGACATTAACATGAATCTTTAAAATGGAGAAGCAAAATTGTGAAACTAAACCAAATATAAGGGAACAACATGAGTTGACCTTTCTACTAAAAAAAACTGAGTGGAGATGCAAAAGATGAACTAGGTAGTTAATAAGTAGTGGATACGGACTTAAATCCAATCTAAAGTATTAATATGAAGCAACTTGTACAACTAAGCATCCTGAGTCTTGTGACATCTTCTAAGAACTGAGTTATTATCTTACCTTCTCTTTCTTGCTTCCGTTGCTTTTCCTTTGGTGTTGGCTTTACTGGAGCAGCTAAATCAAGAAAAAAACATTACAAGTAATGCTTCAGACATCTACAAGAAATTGTTATCACTACAAGAGCAAAAATCTGGATTAGTGAAAACATAGAAAAGGATAATATATTTGTAATAAAATGAACATAAAGGGATTGCGTCGCACCAAAAATCAGGAACTGGTTAAGAAACCACATTAACCAATATGGCAACCCCTAAAACAAAATGTTCACAACAAACAGAGTTCTTTTTTTTTTTTTTTTGTTATAAATAAAAGAGATAAAATTGTATTGAAAAGAGCCGCCAAAACAGCGACTAACAAACAGAGTTCTTTATAATTCATCATTTGGCTCAACAACATCTACAAGTTGTCTATTTTAAAGTTAAATTCCAAATTACCAATCCATATACAAAACCTGAGGAAAATTAAGGAGATGTTTCTTTTAAGCCTGAATAAGGAGGCTGTTTCATGGCATTTATAACAAGTACAAGTGGTGCTGGCAATCCAGAACTCAGCTTCAGGGGGTGGCAAAATGTGAGAATAGGCTGATAAGAGCAATAAAGGATAAATGGCAAGAGAAGAAGTTGGAAAGGGAACACAAGCATGAGATCTTAGCCCTTCTACCCCATTTCCAGCATAAATTATCCTTTCCACATGCTCACAAATGTGAGGCAGAAATACACATTACTGGGTTCACATTTTGACTACTGTTATGAACTCCAATTTTTTCCACATCCAAATGTTACAGTGTTGAAATTAGTAATATTAGATGCAGAAACAATGATCGTCAAACTTCTAGAAACATTCTTGCCTTGGTGGAAAAATAGCAAATGCAATTTTTAAAATTATATTAGCAACATAGCAAAAACATCATCAACAACAATTGCAACAGTTGGAGAACTTTTCATTATGGGATCTTCTCCAGTTCTATCATCAATTCAATCAATTCTTAGGATCTTCTCTCTTCATCATACAGAACATTATGGAAACAATGCAGTTGTGTTGCCTTTCATATATAATAATAAGCTAATCAGAAGGAACACGACAAAAATTAGACCAAAATATTCTCTTCTCTACATTCACATGATGTAGTACAGTTCAAGAGGGACATAATAGATCAACCACAGTCAAGTATCATGAAAGTTCAGTTGTCAGAAAAAAATCCTCAAATCATTCAAATGACATTGGAAAATGTGATCAACAGTGACCCACCAATTTAGATGAACAGACTGAACTTCAAATAAAAAATAAAATACAATAGTAGAAGCAGTACCATCATCTGAATCCAATGGCCAGATATGCTTTGATAGAGCCTTATTCATTTGGAACATGTTGATGGAATCAACACCAAAGAGGGCACGCAATGTTTCATCACATATTATATTTCGCCTATTGTTTGGGTCTTGTAAATCTTTCTCTCTAATATGAACCCAGAGTTGCTTGACAACCTAGAACCAAGATAATGAGCTTATAAATTACAGTTCTGAGAATTCCTTGATCTACTAGATGAACTCATGACAACGTGGAGAAAAGGAAAAGGAAAACTTCGCCTGAACTTTCACAATATACCTCAGTCCTGGCCAATTCAGGCACTCCAATGAATTTTTGAAGTTCTGGAGACAGGCTACATAGTTTGCAAAATCCACCACCTCTCTTCTTGACTTCCTTATTTGACTTCTTAGACCTGATTATACAATAAAGCAATGCATAGTAACAATAAGCACTGGTCCAATGTTCCCTAAACACAACAATATCTCATTAAACAAACTTGAGGGGAATGAAAAACCCAGCTAGTGTATCATTTCAAATTTAATAATATAGACAGACAGATCCAAACATACACAGATTTTAACCTTGTAAGGAACAAACAGAAACTGATATATGAGTTTATCATAAAGTTAAACAAATATAAGCAACACCTTAAAGTTTTTTTGTATAACTTCTGAAATCTTTAGACTTTATTTCCGTCCATTGTCATAATGGGACCTTTCAAATGCAATCTATTTGAGTTAAAGATTCATATGGTCGTTTTTAAGGTATTCATTTACATACAATTGTACTCCTCAAATTTCAAAGCTCAAATAACTCACTTATTGGTCTTTTACAACTACAGTTTTGTGCGATGATCGCTAGAAAAGTTGCTCTAGCATATGAGCATCTACTTCCAGTCCAGAATTAACTTCCATAGTTCTATATCACTATTTCCACCTTAATTACTTCATTCCAAACACCAAAACAGAAAGCGATAAAGCATCATAATCTGTTTAAGGATCATTTTCAGATAAATGACTACAGATCAAATAAGGAGAGCATGTGCCTATTTTTACATATGGCATACAATTTCTTAATCCAAACAAGTGAAGCATTAATGCATATACCATGAAAGATAATAATAGCCATGGCCCATGGGTTTTTAGCCAGAAGCAACATTCAGCAACAACGAAGGAGGCTGCAATAAGCATTTCTATCCTCAAGCTGGATTGGGTATGAAACACCTTGTGCCTTAACTCTCACTATTTTTTTTTTAACACTCTGCCCTCTCAATTACTTCATTCCAAACACCATAACAGAAAGAGGTAAAGCATCAATAATCTGTTTAAGGATCAGTTACAGACCAATGACTAGAGATCCCATACGGAGATAATAGAACTATTTTTACATATAACATACAATTTCTTAATCAAAACAAGTGAAGCATCAATGTGCATGCCATGAAAGATAATTGCAGCCATGGGTTTTTAGCCAGAAGCAACATTCAGCAACAATGAAGGAGGCTGCAATAAGCATTTGTCTCCTCAAGCTGGATTGGGTATAAAACGCCTTTTTTTCGTTAACTCTCACTATTATTATTATTATTATTTTTTTAAGAAAAAAATAAATAAAAAGTGAAAGAAAAAAATTATAATATAAACCTTCAAAATTTTGAAGGGTTAAAAACTCTGAGGTCTTAAAACTTAAAAGAGGAAGAAGTGCTTGGGGAAAGTCACAGCTAGAGCTTTCTAATGGGACCAATTAAGCAAAATTAAGACAAGAATCATTAATCTAATTCGTGAAAAATTAGTCATTCTAGATATATACCCTAATGAGCAGTTTATTTTGCAGCAAAGATGGTTACTGGGCTGAAAATTGGTTGATGTCCTCTTCAGATTAAAGAAAACGATTGTTACTTGTTAGTAATTCAAAAGCTCCTTTCCCATTTTCAGCCTCAACCAAAAGCATGATTTTTACAAGAATCTCACCACTAGTGGGTGCAAAACAACAATGATTCCACAAAAGATAAAGCCCCCAATGAGATTTCACCATCAGAGAAATAAAAACAATAACTTTCAACTCAAGCATTGCAGGAGAAATAGTAAAATTGTATATAAAATAAATGATAACCAACCCTCGTTTTTTGGCCCCCTTTCCATTACTGGATTCTTCCACCTCTTCCTCTTCATCATCATCATCATCGTTTTCATCCTTTGAATCAGAGCCGTTGCTGCCTTCTGATTTTACATTAGACTTGTGCTCTTCTTCTTCTTCTTCGCCGCCATCGCCTTCATCCTCTTCAGCTTTCTCGAGTTGGCTCTGAAGAAACAGGTCCACATGTTCACGAATAAACGCTTTCTTGCCCGATAAATCGATTCCGAAGTCTTCCTCCAGTTTCCGGCGCACGATAGCGGTGGTTGTGGTATTCAGGTCGGAGCTCCGGAGGAATTCGTGAAGCCGAGCCACGAGTTCCGAGTCCGACACCATTTTTTCTGACACCGATATTGGGGTGGAGTGAGTACCTATATTAAGATCGGCGAGTTTCGGTCCCTGGGACTCAGAAACGCGAAGGATTTGCACGGGAAGAAATGGGATTGGATTGGGCGAAAATGAATGTAGAGGACATTTCTGGAAATAAAATTAAAAAAAAACCTTCACCCGTTTCTCGTTACTCTCGTTGGAGTGAAAGCGAAGGCCCTACACCTGCGCCTCCACCTTTTCCCTATCTTGTTACCTAGACTGATTTGCCCTCCAATCTTTTTAAAATTCCGCACATACCCTTACAGGATTCAACCCACTGGGCTCAGCTTTGTGGGCCTGAATAATGATACGGGCTGGTTTATATAGGCTTTGGGCTCGGAGTTCATAACCTTTTATGTAAGGGCTTCCTTTAGACAATTTGAAACATTTTGGCAGCTCTTCGGAGGTGTCCAAAAAAGAGTCATTGGAGTCATGTGAAATTATCTATTCTTTGTATGGTATTAATAGCTTAGTGAGTTGTTGAGATATCTAATGGAAGGGGTTTTGTTATACATTTTATTTTTCTAGATCCTTGTTGGTGTTGGGCCAATTGGATACAGACTTCTTTCTTGCACAGAAGGATGTTTAGACAGGTGGTCTGGACTCGCCCCTCCGAAACTTTAAGTCAGAAATCAATAAGGATGAGTCCAATTGTTTTGAATGGCTAGGTACGCACGCTTCTCAATGGATTTTTATAAAGTAGATGACACCATCATCATAGTATTGATTGTGCATTCATGTCTTTCTTGCGATGATGATTGTCATTAGGGTGGAAATTAAGTCTTAGCAAGACAATCAATGTCATCATTTTTGAGCGAATTGGATAATCATACCAAGTAAGAGCTGTTGACTAGTGTCATTTGCTGGCTGTCATACAAGAGTCTCAAACCATGTAGTTGCAGTGCATTTACGTTTGTCAAATGTCTCTAATTGTGTGTAACAATTGATTGAGATTGATTTTTAGGCTTAAATGTCGTTTAGATTGTCGTTCAGGTATTGAGTGTGATTAACCCTTTGTCTAATGCCTAAAATTTTCGACTGGGTTGGTGACATTGGGAAAGAAGGAAATCTCTCTCCTTTTACGTTGGACGAAGCTTATTTTAGTCAAGATGGATTGATCCCAAACAGATCATCTATTTATCTTGGATGGACCAAGGTGTCCTCGGTTTGGGAAGGACACATAGAGGGAAGCCCCCATGTTAATTTCCGTGCAACGATTTATGGTGAAAATTAGAGAAAACGAAAAGAAAAACACACAGATTTAACATGGTTGGGCAGATTGCTTATGTCCTCAGGAACAGGAAAGAAGACTTTCACTATATATCAAATTAGAGTTATATAAAATGGTATTTATACTAACCCTCAAATAATGAAAATTCCAAAAATACCCCTAAACCGCAGGCTCCCACACCCCCAACCTATCAGGTAAATGTCATCGCTCCACTTCGCTCCAACATTTACCCTTTTTTTTTTTTGTCTTCATATGTCTTTCACTCGATATGAGCTATATATTACAACACCCCACAATCTTAGAGATTCCTATAAGATGACTTAGAGCCCCCTTTTCATTCTCTTGTGTAAGTTGTTCAAAAAGGTAATACAGCTCTTGCCGATTGATTTTCTGTCCCAAAGTTGGACAATTCTCTTAGGCAATCTTTCCGTTGTCCCAAACAGGAAGGATACCTTAGCAAAGAAGATGTTGTCAGAAGCAAACAAAAGATAAAAAAGGGAGGGCCCAGTTCTGGAAGCATGTTGATCTCCAATATTGAGGAGTCGCGCGGCTCATCTCTAACTAGTCCTGTGATGCCATTGCCAAGTGCCAACCATAGTTAAATAGATCAATTGTCAATGCAGGATAGAGTTAGCATTCAGTAATAAGCTCTAAGAAGGGTTAGTGGATACCTAAAGGAGATGTTACAAGTACAACATGACCCTCTCTTTGCCGATAAACAAAAACTGAGGGGCGTTTGATTAAAAGCCTAACGGCACTTATAAGTAAAAAAATAAAAAAATAAATAGTGGGTTCCACTTTTTACGGTAACATCTTTATAAAATAATACTTTGAGACCAAAAAAAATTATTATCTTAATAGAAATATGAATATTTATGAATTTATAAAGGGTATTTTATTTTTACTATAATATTTGTACATGTATGATTTATAAATCTATAAATAATGAATGTGTTACTATGTAGAAGCGTAAGAGATGCTAAAAAAAATAAGAGAATGTTATTAACTATAAAAGATAAAAAGACTTGATAAGGAAGAGATGTGAAGGGTGTTCGGTAAATTGATTTAACTATTTAAAGTGATTTAATAACTTAATTTATGTTATTAAATAAATTAAATATTTTTTTAAAATAATTTAATATCACAACTTAAAGTTAAAAATGACTTTAACTATTAATTCAAAATGGTTAATTTATTTTTACTTAAATCTAAAATTATGATTAACCATAAAATATTTGAGATTGATATAAATTAAGTTATTAAAACGTTAAGTCACTTTAAGCTATTAAGTTGATTTATTAAACATCATGTATGACTTGAAAATTTATAAACAATGGATATGGTAAAAAGTTAATACATAGAAGTCTACAATACTTTAAAAATAAGATATGATTATTAACTTTAAAAGATAAAAAGACTTCTAAAAATAAAAGTTGTGGTGTTAAACTTAGAATATGTTTGGTAGTGTTTCTATTCAAAATATTTTTAATGAAAGTGTTTTTCTTAAAAGTGTTTTCTGAAAAATCTCATATCAAATATTTATCCAAAAACACTACAAGTGATTTTTCATATTTGTAAAAATGTTTCATAAATTTTGCCAAATTGTTAAATTTTTTATAAACATCTTTTATATCAAAACCACTTTTTAAAATCATTGTCAAACGAACTTTTAATATCTTATGTGGTGATTGCAATGAATGAATATAGAATTTACTCAATACATTATATATAACCAATTCATGTACTTTATCGGTTATTAATTTATATTTCCTTAGATTGTTAAAAATTTTAAAAATATTATTATTTTATATATTTAGTGAAGTTATTAATTTAGTATATTAGCTCAAGTTGAGATTAGAATATTTTATTATTTAAACAAAGCAATTAATTTAGTGAATATTCATTTATCAAAGTTTTATTATACCACTTAGACTAACCACCACTAAAAAAACCTATTGAATTTGTTTAATAGAAAAGACTTACACTAATCACTTATGGCAAAACATGGTAAGTGAATTTTAAAATTTTCTAATTTCTTATTTCTTATTTGTTCTTTTGTAAAAATAAAAAAAAATAATAAAAAAATTTATTATCAAATAATTTTATATTAAGATCTTTAAAATCATTTTTATTTTATTTTTATTATTAGTAACTTCAAATTATGAAAATCCCATGTTAGTTGATGTCTAGGAATTAAACTCTATTTCTAATTTATTTATATTAAATTGATTTTTTTTTTAAATAGAATATTTTTATTTATTTAATATAATAAAATTAGAATTACAAATATTTTTAGAAGAACTAAATTTTCATTAAAGGGTTAATAAAAAACCAAAAATCATGATCATATTTCTTCTAAATGATTTTGTAAAATAAAATAAAAATGTTAATGGAATTAATTAAGTAATAAATTATTTTTATTTATTATAAACTATTCATTTTTTTCCTATTTTCTTGCAATTTTTACTCTATAATATATTTTTATTGATTTTCTTATTACATATTTCTTATAAAATACTATATATACTTCTAAAAGTTCCTTATTTATATAACTTTTAAGAAAAATATATTTAAATTTTAACCAATTCACTTTCTCATACTTCTTAATGTTTTTAAAAATATTTTAAACTTTTCCATATCTTCTTTCTTAGTTTTCCTATCTCATTTTTCTTGAGAATAATTTTTCTTAATATTTTTTCCCCAATTTCTAACATTTTTGGAGAATCCAACATACTCTAAATAATTTTTATTAAAAGTAAAAAAAAATTATAATGAATTAAATTGTGAGGTCTATTTAAATATTTCATGAACTTTGTAACTAGTGTGTATTGACATTTTATAAAGATTGTGAGTCCTTCCTTGCAAGTAGCTTTAAACATGAAAATAAAAATAATGTGAGGTTTGCATTTACCATTGAAAATATAATATAGATATGAATTGATGTGTCCATATGTTGTAAGAATCGGACAATACTACATACTTTTATTAATCTCTACATGTAGTGTCCTATGAATGCTGATTTCAAATGTGCAAAATATTATAGTACCTTAATGACATAAGAAAAGTCGAAAAAGTGGAAAACATGCTTACATGTGCTAAATTGGCATTGTTATTTCAAAAAATAAGGAGAATAATCATTTTGTAAATGAGTGGTTGCTTCTAAAGAAATAACAAGTGAGTTAGACTTTTATTGGTCGAGAGGGTAAACTAAGCCCACAAAGGAATTACTTTTAGAGGTATCCAACTCCGATTAGAGGTTCTATAAAGGTTTAATAGGTAGAAACACTTTGTATTGCATGACTTGTAAGTAACAATGGTTTTAAGAGAGAGTTTCTTCTTTATCTTTATGATGATAGTGCTACCAATGCCATGATAGAAAAGATGTTACTTTGAATGATATGAGACAGAAAGTATTACAAAGCACCACTCATATGTACCCTTTATGATGATAGTTCTTCATCTTTAATATTATCAAATTAACATATAGATATATTAATATTTTAACATAATATTATCAAAATTTATGTATCCCATTAGTTTATGATTTTAAAAAATATACATTATTTTAATTATATTATTTACATTTTTGTTATTATTAAAATTTTGAGAAGAATTTTATTATATAATTTATTGTTGTGCCTATTTGTATGTACAACAACATGAACAACATAGTGGTCTTGCTCATTCGTGTTGAACCTAAGGTCACTCGTCCAAAACCCCGTCCTCCTTCTTAGCAATCGCACATCAAAATTTGATAAGGAATAAAATGACTGAGTGTCTATTCACCCATGACATAAGTAGCATGAGTGGTGACCTAAGTTATAGCCCATCTTCACATAAGATGCATAGAAATATTGTTGAAAGACTTTTGAGGTTAAAACATTCTAGAAAGAAAAGATTGGGGCTAGACTTTTGAGGCTAAAACATTCTAGAAAGAAAAGAATGGGGCTACTATATTGGATTTGTTAATCTTTAGGTAACTTCTAAACTTTGTCATTGAATTTAATAAATTATAATGAGTTTAATAAATTATGAAATTTTAAACAATTGTAAGAATGTTCTAGAATTTCTAAGGACTTAGAGGGTTCTATATTGCTATTTGAGTGTTCATATAAGCAAAGACCTCATTAAGACCTCATTTGATTGAGACATGAGTCTTGAAAGTCATCAAACCTTTCATAACATTCTCATAAAAGCTTGTATTCTTTGAACTCACAAAGTTTGTCTTTCTTTATGCATTTCTAGCTTCCAAGCTTGCAAAATATTTATAGTATCATTGGAATTGACTAACCTTGTAAACTCAACTGACTTGAATGATCTAATTAATACATAAGTTACTTAGGAAAAAAAAAAAAAAGCAAATAACATTGAGCTTGAGAGATTATAAAATTATAAGATAGAACCAAATCATAGTGTCTAGTTAATGCCAAACCCAAGTTACGTCAATTAGGTTAAACCCACAACTTCGAGAGTATCGACCTCGAACCAACGTGGGACATCATTTTAATAATAGCTTTAGGGGAAGAAAACAATTGAGACAATTATCAGCATCAACACCTCCAAAAACAGAAAAGAAAAAAAATCCCATTTATTACTATTAGTCCAAGTGCTTTGCCTATTTTTAGTTACACGACTCACTAGCATCGGTTACACATTGCTTCCTTGCATGCAAAGGCTTGGCTCTTATCCATAGAAGGAATCTCATTCACTCTCCTTCCTGAGCATAAATTAGGCCGTAAATTTCTCTCAATTCAAGCTCAACTATTCGGGTCTCTTTCGGTTTCGGTTCGAGTTTGAGAGAGCAATGAAGGGAAAAAGTGTGACCCAATGTGCAGAACATCTAGAGGGTTTAATCAAAGGGAAAGAAGCAGCTAAAGGTATATATTTTCACCGTCTGTTTCTGTGTTTTGAAATTCGATTCATCGTAAATTTGGTTGATTCCCCACCGATCATGCTTGGTTCTTTCCTTGCTTGATATATTGGGGTTCCGGAGTTTGGGTTGGTGACGCCGGTAGCTTGGGGTGAGGGTCCATGAGTTGATATTTAGTTTTGAGAAGGAGACGAAAGCTGCATGTCTTCAATCATCCCTCACAAACATTATCTGCTACATATGAAAATGAGGAAACAAAATTGAGTGAAAGGGAAAGATTGGCACCCGAGTCTCAATTCCAGCACCTTTTTCATTCAAGGGGTTGGCTACTTCCTTTATCATTTTACTTTTTGATAATAAAAATTAAAGAGAGGGTGGCTAAATGTCAAAAATTGGGCTAAGGGTCTTGTAAGTCGGCCCAATCCAAGTCATTTTCATCTAAATGATCTAACCTTCTGATGGTGAGGTGGGGTTAGGTCCACCGTCCGCATACATCTCAACGGGACAAAATGTGGGACCACTCCAAGCCATCGCAAGTTCTTTTCCGGTGGACCTAATCTTGCCATCAAATCCCCCGAAACGGCGTCGTTTCGGTGGTCCCCGCTGTCATGACGCTCGTGGGCTCCCCATCAAGTCCCTTCCTTTCTGTGTCAAGTTAACCAAATAGAGTAGTCCCATCATCCAAAAATGTTTCAATGGAAGCACGCGCTCCCTAGGTTGATCGTATTTCATCTTTGACTTGTTTGGTCCATTTGACGGTACGAGATCCATGTACTTCTGCTCCTCAGTACTACTCGATCGCTTCTCTCATCATTTGCTCAATTCTTTATTTGGCAAAATGCTGGAAAGTCAGAAACTTTACTTTGCACCCAAGGCTTTGCCCATAGAATGAGGATTATTTATGCTTTGAATTGACCAAAATGGCCCCCCGATAATGATTCTAATTTCTCGGTCCTTCATCTGCTTCTTCTCGGGCACTCAATGGTTGATGATTGAAGAACATCACAAATTTGGATGAGAGGATCTACTCTCTCTCTTTTTTGACGCTCACTTTATCGCCGTCGGATCACTTGGAGGGGCAGATATTTGGCATGCTCCCTCCAAAGACTACAGCCCCTCCCGACCAGGCCAAAATTATCCAAATTAGGGGCAATTGAGTCATTTCATTATGGTTGAAGGTCAATTACTCGACGGCAGGGGACAACGTTGCCCGCGAAGCAACCACTTCGAAACGGCGTCGTTTCGAACTGTTGCTGAAGGAAAAGACGCCATTTTATCTTATCCATCTTGCACACACCAAATACCGCCTTGTCAACATCACTTCCCCTTTCTCTCAGTTATCTTCGCACGCCGATTTTAATCAATCGCCGATCAGAAAAATATCTCCCTACAGCGAAACAAGTGAAATGAGTTCACGACTTCCAACCTTCTCTGCCACTCACTGAGTTTGAAAAACCGAGAGTTTCTTCTGGTTTGATCAGGAGCTGTGAAACGACGCCGTTGTCAGGTTCTCTGATGTGATCCGGTATTGCAGGACCAACTTGGAAATTGGGAATGGATAGATCGACGCTAGCACTGGGTCCTATCATGGACCTGCCGATCATGCACGACAGTGACCGGTACGATTTCGTCCGAGATATCGGTTCAGGAAATTTCGGAATCGCGAGATTGATGAGAGATAAGCTCACTAAAGAGCTCGTTGCCGTCAAATACATCGAGAGAGGTGATAAGGTGAGTTTTGGAATTTTCTATTGGTTTCAGTTCCCAATTGTGAACTTGTTTCAATTGGTTGTTGAACAGGGGCATATGACATTTATTTTCCATATTTAGTATTTCTTCAATTATTTGCCTTTTTTTTTGCAATTAAAGTTTTCCAAATTTGCCGGATTTATGGTATATAGCTTATTCATTTATTTTGGTTTTTGAGGACTGCTATTTCTACCAGTGATTGTGGTTCCTGCACAAAATTATGCTTCAGAGAATTACCAAAATCATTTGTGGAAACGGCAGTGCCCTTATTCTCTGTTTGCTTGTGAGAAGCCGGAGGAAAAGAAAAGAGGAGGACATTTGAAGGGTGAAAACTCCATGCTTTTCGTTTTTGAGTTCCTTATTTGAAAAAACAAGAGCAAATCATACAAAATCTTGTTGATTATGTTAATCAATTGAGTTTATTTTTATTTTTATTTTCATTTTTTGGTTTTCTGAAGAACCTGACAACCAAAACCATGAGACTTCTAGCCATTTTCCTCCGTTCTCTTTAAATTTCTTGGCACAATCAGTGTGTTGTCTATTTACCTGTTCTCATCATGAGCTATCATCAGGCCTATTATCATATGGTACATCATAATAAGATAAAGTAATTCTTGAGCAGAAGGAGAAGTTGAAGAAGATGAATTCTCATTTCTCACACCTAAACAAAGTGGTATTTAGTAAGAAAATTTGGGTGATCTAGAATTAGACTGAAATTTGAATCCTGAAATTGGATTATCTGAAGCCAATTTAGATAGGCTATCATATCCACCTTGGTTATTTAATTTTATAAATATGTTTTAAAATGTGGATTTCTCATTATAATATTCTTTGTTGCAGATTGATGAAAATGTTCAAAGGGAAATAATTAATCATAGGTCTCTCAGGCACCCCAACATTGTTAGGTTTAAAGAGGTTTGATCATTTCTTATCTTTTATAATTTATAAAATGCTATTCTTTCCGCCGTGGTGACCACCCATTCTGACTGATGCTGGGTGCTATTTTTCAAATTAACTAGTCAATGATGAGAATTTGTTTTCAAAAGAAAGGACAATACCTTGCAATGTCAGTTGGATTGGGGAACAGGAATGATGAGTCAGCTTTTGTAGCATCACTCTTTGTTATTGTACCTCTTTCAAAGTGGATGATAGCTAAATTTGCTATTACTTTCCTGGAAATCACACTTTAGGTCATATTAACACCAACCCATCTAGCTATTGTGATGGAATATGCTGCTGGTGGAGAGCTTTTTGAACGTATATGCAAGGCAGGGCGCTTCATTGAGGATGAGGTTCTTGATTCAACCCATTGGGTTTTTTCTTTTCTAGTTCTTGTGCTATTTCCATGGTTTCTTGACACTGGTTGCTTCTGCAGGCTCGCTTTTTCTTTCAACAGCTTATATCAGGGGTCAGCTATTGTCATGCAATGGTATTTGAGCTTTTCTTTGTTCTGAAAAAAAAATCTTGAAAATTTGTATTCCTTTATTCTACTAATTCCAATTATATAATTTATCTGACTTTTCTATATTCTTTTGATGAAGCAAATATGTCACCGGGACTTGAAGTTGGAAAATACTTTGTTGGATGGAAGCCCAGCTCCTCGTTTGAAGATATGTGATTTTGGGTACTCCAAGGTACTAACTGTCTTCATATTCCTGCTCCAGTTGGTATCATTTCTGTGCTTATCTCCTGGAACTGGGCATTCCAAGGATGAGATGAAAATTTTCTTATATCCATCACTTGGTCACAGGTGTTCCTTTTAATATGTGAACTCCTGCTCTAGAATTACAATTCAGTGATTCTTGCTAAGTACCTTATAAGACTTGGGGTGATGAAACTTCTCTTCTATCATGATAAACTTTGGATGAGATTAAGACAAATTCAAGTGCTCTAGAAATTTAAAAGTTCCATTTACAATTTTAGTTTATAATGTTGTAAAGAGGCAAAACAGTAAAGTTTACCATAAGAAAGTTCTAGCAGAACAAAATAATAGTGTTCGTGGCTTAAATTTTCTAATTCAGGGCCTCACATTTACTTCTTTTCCCAAATATTTTCTAATCCATTTGTATTGATGATTCAGTTTCTTGAAATATGGTTCTTGAATTTCCACACACACTCAAATGTACATGCCTTCTACATGTTCCAAAGTTTTGAACCTCTAGGGACTTTCTCATCCTGAACTTCTTCTACCCCTGCTCTAGCTTTTTTACTTATGAGGTATGCCAATTGTGTGATCTTACATGTTTAGCTATTTTAAATAAACTTGTAAGGGTTGATTGGGAACATTTGGGTTAGATTTAGCATCTGTACATCAGCATTCAATGGGTATTCAATCCCCTTTGTTCACGTTATCCTAGGATAATTATTATTTGCTCAAATCTGACAGTGGCACTTTTCTCAGTCTTCGGTGCTTCATTCACAACCAAAATCAACTGTTGGAACTCCTGCATACATTGCTCCAGAAGTATTAATGAGGCAAGAATACGATGGCAAGGTAAAACCATTTAATTTTACATCTTAATTTCAATTAAGCTTGTGCATTTTTCTAAGTTCTATCCATGAAACTTTAGCTTTATCAATAAAAATGTAGTAAGTTTTAATGTAGAACAAATTAATGAAGTATTTATATTGCTTATTGGTGAATCAGAGAAATTTGTGATAGCTATAGCAGAATGTGAAGTGGAAGTAGGTATGTGATATTCATTTAGTTTCTCTTGCTTTGTTTATCAGTCTTGTTGCAATGGACTGCAACAAATAGAGTTCTTATGCCTCTTCTTCTTTATCAGAAGCATCTACTGTCCATCTCATTATTTTCTTTTTCATTATAATTGAAGGATGCTTACCATCTATGTCACATGGTTTACTTTTTCTTAATCATTAACTTCAAGTGAACTTATTTTAAATTGTTTTTACCTAATTAATTTCCCATCAATAGTAAGAAAGAAACTAAATCTTTCATGGAAAACCCCTTCCAAGTCAAAACTAATTCAATTAAGTTAAAACAGGTAGAAGAGTTTTACAGAACTGTTAGATGATTAATCCCTTCTTGCTGGATTTGCTTCTATATTCCTTGTCCTTGTCTGTCCACAGTCCTGCAATACTTAATCCCCTTTTAGTGGGTCACTTCAAAACCCTCCGAGGAATGCAGCCCATGACTCCTTGAAATCACTCCAATCACTCACTTTCCTTGCAAGAGTGGCTTAGACGTTTGATTAATGTTTTTGAGATATAGGGTATGATTTTTCCGAACATGAAAATGATGAAAATTTAACCTTTTGAAAAATTCTAGAAAAGAATGATGAAGGACTTCTCTGCTTTTTGAACTTTTCTCTCGCCACTTCTATTATAAATGGAAGTTCTATACAATTTGGAAATGAAAGGTCAATAAACCAATCAAAAATCATTTTGGAAGAATTTGGAACCGATATTATTGGTTGATCTCATATTTTACCCACTGGTTGGCCATGTGGTGGTATTTGCAGTTGAAATGACCATTCAATCACATAAAGTACCATTCCATTGAACCATGTGTGGTATATGCAGTCATGGTGAACTCTTCAAATCAATAGATTGGGCTATGTATGTCCAGTAGAGTGCCCCTTGTAAAACTGTCTTGACCATTTCTCTGTTTTAAAAGATATTTTATGCAATTTAAAGAAACTGATTTTCTATCTTTAATGCAGAAACATACACATGTTTCTCATATACTTCGTTGAAATAATTTCATAACTGTGAACAACAAATTGATGATATGCATGCCCTTGAACAAGGAAATCCGGGGTAAGAAAAACCCATGTTCACTAGATGGTTTTGACTTGACTTACCAGCAACTTTGATAAACTAAGATAATACTTTTACATCAACTAGAGTGCATTAGTGGGTTTATAGAACAAGAACATTGTAAGTTTGGTTTCTTAACATATCTGATATTTATTTTATTTCAAGATTTAAAGTTTTCTAGATATGACATGAATAAAAGCCAGTGTGGTCAGCATCTATCAGATATATAATCTTTTATCATATGGGGTTTTTTGTCTCTCCCTAATATCAGTCCAATTTTCATTTGGGCACGGACCTCAGCTTCTTTTTGGCTGTTGTTATAGGGATTGATAGATTTTTTCTATGGTGATTTATGTATATATTTATTTGTGTTTTTTATTCTGCTTGAGTGTCTTCCAGACACACAGTGTTTCATTATCTAATTATTCAAAGAATCAAGTTTCTGGTTTGACTTTTACAAAAATTTCAGATTGCAGACGTGTGGTCATGTGGGGTAACATTATATGTTATGCTTGTTGGTGCATATCCTTTTGAGGATCCTGATGAACCCAAGGACTTCCGAAAGACATTACAAGTATTTCACACTAGGCCTTATTATTGCATCATGAATCTGTGATATGAATCTCATCTGAAAATGCCCCTTCTTATTATTTCATGCAGAGAATTCTCAGTGTTCAGTATTCAATTCCAAGCTCTGTTCAAATATCTACCGAGTGTCACCACCTGATCTCAAGGATATTTGTTGCTGACCCAGGAGCGGTTAGTAATGCTGGTTTCTCCAAAAACATAGTTTATTTTGCAGATAATCTTATGATTCCTCTTCCTCCCAACAGCTTGAGAAATTTGGATACCCTTCTAGATGCAATGATTTAGGTCCTGTTAAGATATCTTAGTTCATATGTGCTGCTCACCATCACCTTCTGTGGGTGGTGGCAAACATGGATGCTTTTTGAATGCAGGTGCTTGTGTGCATGAAGAGGAGCTCTTAAGATTGATCCTTTTTTGTCTCTATATAGCTGGAAGCTTCCTGTTTCCTCTGGCCTAATTTTATCGATTTTCCAACTTATTATAAATAGCTATTATTTTGAATCAATGTTCACTATCAAAGCATCCAACTTCTGCTAACAGGGATTCATTGTACTTCAATTATTACTTTCACAGAAGGGTGTCCTTGGAAAACTGGGTGCTTCAACTTCAAGGAATGATTTTGGTGGTCAATAGAATTTGTTCTACTGGAAGTTTTAAAAAGGGGAAAAAAAAGTGAGGCTGAAAATTTGGTTAGTTTCAGTTGAACTAAATATTTTTCAACTCTGTGTAAGTGGCTGGCCCTTCATTAAGTGGGTGATACCTTGCTTCTCATGGGAATGTCTGCGCAGGAAATCAAACAAAATGATTTTGATTGGAACATGATGTGGTTATTTCTATTGCTACCTTTATTACCATTAGATATTTATTTTTTGATAAAAGTTGCCACCAAACCCACTCCAAATCTTGATGGAATCCTATTTAATCACTTCTTTTTGTTGCTTGGGCCACTTTTTTGGCACAAATACATATTGAACTTGTTCTTTTGCTAGTTTGGTCTTTGGTTTGAGCCTCACACTTCGGTTATTTACATGCAACAGAGGATTACAATTCCGGAAATCAAGAATCATGAGTGGTTTCTTAAGAACCTCCCTGCAGACCTCATGGATGAGAAGACAATAGGAAACCAGTTTGAAGAGCCTGATCAACCCATGCAGAGTCATGATGAGATCATGGCGATAATTTCTGAGGCCACTGTACCAGCACCAGGGGTCAATGGCCTTAATAGCTACATGACGGATGGCTTAGACATGGATGATGACATGGACTTGGAAAATGATTCAGACATCGATGTAGATAGCAGTGGAGAGGTTGTGTATGCAATGTGATGGCAACATGTATTTTGCCACCTGAAAAGACAGCTGCCCCCAACTAGTAAAGCTCTTCTAGGCTTGTGGCTGTGTAGATTAAGCCAAGAAAATGCATGGTAGAATGTGTGGGAAATCACAGTAGATATTGCTCTAGGAAAGGAATCGTGGTTAATCTGTAATTCTCATTTACATTTTGGAGTTTTGACATGTTCATAGTATGAAGCTTTTATCCCTTTTTTTGGGTGGGATATTTTAGTTTTATTACAAGAGGTGATAATAGGTTGTGGAAAATCTAGAGGTCAAGTGACCACCCACCCCTCCTTCCCTTCCCCCTGGATTCTTGTTTATTTGTCATTTTTTGCATTCACCCTGTGTTTCTTGTTGTTTTATCTTTGCTTGTAAGGTATAAATATATATGTACACTTGTACGATAGTGGTCTGTAGTTATTTATTTTCCTGTTGTGTTAAGTTCGGCAGTCTAGTCCCTTCATTTATTCTATGTTGTGTTCTAAGCTCTGAAGTATGTTCTTGAGATATGGTTTTTACTTTTGCTGAGCACCAGATGAGCATTAGCTCAATCACATCTGGTTGGCTCTGTTCTTCCATGTGGAGGGCGAGGTCTAAGAACCAAGATCTTTTGATGAGAAAATAGAGCTGGCAAATATTGGAATAGCTCTAACCCATTACATGTTTGAATTTATGTTGTCTGCCAAAGGTTCAGATTGGGCTACTTGTAATACTAGGCTCTATGCATGCTGGCACTCCTTGTTATGGTGCCAAGACAAAGTGAGCTCATCAACTGCAGGAGAAAGCGTGCTGTCCTCTTGCAGGACCCACCTGTTTTAAAGTTTTGCTTCAGGTAGAGATTTATTGTTTGGAGAAATCCTGCTATTTCCATTTCTCTTGTTTGGGATAGAGAAGTGATGTTGCTGGTTCTGATACGCCTTGCTGTAATAGGAATTTCCAGATTGTTACGAACTGCAGCTGACTCCATTTTCATTTTTTTGGTGGAAGAACTTCATCGGTCAACACAAGCCTGTGCCTTGGCCAACCCTAATTATTTTAAAATATGGGCCAGCTGGATTCAGTTCTAGTGTGAAAAATGCTAAAACTAAATTTCTCTAAATGTGACCAAAATCTGGCACCGCGGACGGGATCCGGAAAATGTATTCCTTGATCTTAGCCCAACTCAAATATGAATATGACCAATAGTGGGTGAATTATGATGCCTGTACCCTCAATTTTTATCCTTACTCTTTAGATTTCACTGTTGAAGCAGAGGTGGTGTCACAATTTTAAAAACATTTTTCGTACCCATTATTATTAACGAAGGAATGCATAAAAGAGAGTAGGACTGCGAACATTAGAAGGCTCACTGGAAGATCTTTAAACCATATGTATGAAAGTTAACATTACGGATCAAGCAAATGATAAATAAGAACAAAAAAAAAAGGGAAAAAAGAAAAATCCAATGCTTACATGTACAGCTGCTTCCATTTTGCAATTCCTTGTCTGTTGAGGAGAAATTTTTTTCGAGAAACTAGGATTTTATAGCAAATGCCAGTTGATACTTTCTTCACGCACTGATAGGGTGAGATTGGGGAGGAAGTGCTTAAAAGATTCCCACAGCAGGACAGTCCTTTCATCGCATATTACACTCTCCAAATCCACGAGATCCTTCACTGATGATGGCAGCTCGCACAAACCAGGGCACCTTCTCATGTGGAACTCTCTTAGATCACGCAACCCGCCTATTCGGTTCGGCATTTCCGACAGTCGTACACAACCAGTTATATCAAGAAAGCTCAACTTGTGGAGGCTTCCGATTGAGTCTGGCAATTTTGACACCCGTGCACAGGCACGAAGCCTTAGCACTTCCAGATTTGCAAGCTTCCCTATTCCTTCCGGCAGTGCAGACAGCTTAGGGCAGTTGCTGATGCTCAGCTTATTCAGTCGGACTAAATCACAAAACCCCTCTGGTAGTTCCACCAAGTCATTACAGTAGTCAATGTTGATTTCCCTAAGGTTTGCTAACATTTCTGTAATCTGGATGGTACTACTTGCAAAAGCCTGACCAATCTTATAACACATGACTAAGGATATCTTTTCCAAATTCTTCAATTCCATACTGGTGTTGCACAGTGTTGGAATTGAAACTTTCTCTAACCTGATTCTCTTTAGATTGGATAAGGAGCCGAGTACTGAAAAATTAGTCAGTTCAACTGCGATACCATAATTTGTTACTATTAGAACCTTCAGTTTATCCATTTGCTTAATGAAGTCAGGCAATTTGTATTTTTTCTGTGTCTGATTAAAGTTCAGTATTAGAACCTCAGGGTCAGGAATTTGCATGTTGCACCAGCGAACCTCGGTTTCAGGAATTTGCAGGTCGCCCTGGCTTGAGGAAAACATTTCACCTGCAAAAGTATCCTATCAGGTATCAGAAGGTAGAGAAAAGAAGTAATACCAAATACTACTTATTAGATCCCCATTGTGAGACATAGAAAGAGAGGGAGAGAGGGGACCTGTAGAGATGGACACAAGGCGAGCACTTGATCGGGGTTGCTCTTCTTCAGTCCACCACTCGGGGAGTTCGCTACCGGTAAAGTCCACAAATAGTCTTTTCCTCTCTTTTATGAGCTCCTGTTTGCTCTCGTAAATGGCTAGATCCCTGAGAAGATCATGCTGCATCACAACGGCATCGCTGTACCATCCATCAATCTCACTTGCATCATTCCTGGTGAACCCGCAGAAATTGGTTACTCAGAGTGATATTATGGATTGAAGAATATAATCGCAAATTAAGAAATATAATGGTAAAATTTGGGGAAATTAAGAGCAGTCGGAACCCACACCCCCCCCCCCCCAACCCATGCTAGTGTTGATAGATTTCCTTCTCCTTCCTATTCTGTACAAGTTGTTGTAATATGATATTACTAATTGCATAAACGCTGAGAGACAAAATTATAAGATTATCTATAGGATGCCATTGGTTGTAATTGCTGTGAACACGAGGACAAACTAATTAAAAGAAAAACGATCATTTTAAAGACAAACAGCAAGTCTGTGTACCTCGTGACCGCAAGATTAAGCAGAGTCCGAGAGGAGAGTTGGTGAAGGTTGGCAATGGCATCAACCCCGTCTTTATCTAGGTTGTACAATTCCGCCCACATGTCTATAAGAGCAGTGGCAGGGATTTTCTGGTCTTCAGGAAAGGAGCCCAAGTCCATAAAACACTCCTTCAGCATAACGTCCTCGTCATTTAGGGCGTCTAAGCTACTTTGAAGACGTTTACGCACATCAGTTTCAGAATTGACAATGGATTGACCTTCGGATAATTTCTTCAGTCGGCTTCTCCAGATCTCTACAGGCCGCCCATGGAGTGATCTGCCAATGACTTCCAGGGCCAGTGGAAGTCCCTTGCAGTGCCCCACTATCTGCAGTTGAGCACCACTAACAAATGAAATCACTTGTGGTTTGGAGAGAAAAAAAATGAGTGCATATAGATGAAGTATACGTGCAGGTGCGATATATTAATGTAGAGTGACAAACCACCTTCTTCACAAGCCTATCAGTCGGTGTGTAATTACGGCTTCCATTCTGGGGGATTGCTGAGTGACGAAAGAGAGCCATGGCATCGTCGTCATTCAACAATTCCAAGTCATATGTAGAGCCAAATTCTGGAAATTCATTTCTTGATGTAACGACGACCTTGGATTTTGATGTCCGGAACTTGAACTTGGCCAAGAGGGATTCTGATCCACACCAAACATCATCTAGGACCAACAGTACATCACCAGATTCTTCTTTCTTCTTCAGTTTCAGTTCCATTTGATTGGCTGCATCTTCCTCATTTTGAAACTTTGGCACTCGTTCATCCTCGTCCCAAAACAGTTTCGTAATGATGGCAATTAGGTTGGGCGGTCTTGACACCGTGGCATACAAAATGTGCTTAAAATATTCTGTTCAAAATGGGAGAATCAAAGTAATTTTGTAATGAGTTGATTTCATATGTTACATAGGTTTGGGTGCGGAACAATGTCTAGGTTGTGTCAGATCATATACTTCCCAAAATTTTAGGATAAGGGGTGAATTTTTCAATCTTTTACAATTAATAACCATATCTTATTTTCTAAATTTCTAAAGCCTTTATGTATTAATTTATATTCACTGTTAAATTTATCTTTACATTTTTTAAGATATTAAGTTTGATATTTATAAATTTTATGTAATATTAATCACTATATTATCTTTAAATTTTATTTATTATAGTTTT
The DNA here is from genome assembly GCF_004353265.1 of Vitis riparia. NCBI lineage: Eukaryota > Viridiplantae > Streptophyta > Magnoliopsida > Vitales > Vitaceae > Vitis > Vitis riparia. Next base: position 8,485,992 of record NC_048437.1, read on the forward strand.
AAAAGAAATTAACAAAAAAGATAAAAAGGTTGGCTCGAAATAAATTTAAAATTTCTTTATTTTTTAAATGAAGATAAAAAAGGGAAATAAATGAAGCAATCTAAAAGTAAATTAAAAAAAAAAAAGATTTTGTATGAATACCTCTGACTTGATTGTCGTGACAAAGCTCTTTTGCCAAAGTGGTTTTCCCACATCCTCCAGGAGCCCTGATCACAATCCTTGATTCCCCATCCTCACATAGCCGCCTCTTCAATTCTTTGAGAGGCACATCTAATCCCACCATAAATTCCGGTGGACCAGGAGCGTTGCAGGAACCCAAGTTTTCATGTTCATCGGAAACCCCTCTGTAATTCCAATTGCATCCATTTGATTTGAGAATGGCCAGAATCTCCTTGACGTCCCTACTGACTTGGGCGTGCATATCCACCTGAAACAATCTAAGAAGAGAGGCATCGAGGGCTTTAATTTTATTGGCGTACCCTATCCTCTGGTAGCAGTAGCAGCGAGAGCAGTCTTGGATTAGCTTCTCTCCATCTTGTAAGATTTGGATCAACTTCTCCATTTCCATCCTTGGACGATCCAACTCGTCGTTCAACCTTTCCATCTCTTGGATATATGGCTTTATGCGTTCGAGTGTGGCTTCGAGTTTTTTGAGGATGGAGTGGAACCCGGCAAACTTTTTACTTACTTTTATGACCGCCGTCAGCAAACCCTGAAATGCTGCTCCCAGAGCAGCCCCTCCAACAAGCGCCAAAGCCATCGATATCTCCTCACCACAACCCCCAAAATCAGAAGGAGTTTTGTGTTTGCTAGCTAAGAAAGTCGTAGGAAACAGAAAAGAAATCGAGATTATTGGTCAGAAAACAGGATTCAATCTGAGCCTGGATTTTAATTCCCCTAAAAAGAAAAAATACATCTTACAACATCTAGATTCGAAACCACACTCTGCTTTCCCCCCTTTTCTTAGCGTGTTTTGGCCAGTGAGTGATCTGCAGTTAGGATTTATAAAGACCAGAAATGACGCGTCTTGAACTAGAAGGTAAACACGAAGCTTCCAATTTTCTTCGTCCAAATTTTGGGAGTACGTTGACTTGTGCAGGTTCCATCGAAAAAAGATCAACATGTAACATTTTGAAGGTATAAAAAATATGGGGAGAATATGAAAAATGTGTAATGCCTAAGTAATATTAGTGTCATTAGAAGTGGAAAAAAAATAAAATAAAATTAAAAAGGTGGAAAAAATTGATAATTAAAATTAAAAAGGGATTTCCCACATTCACCCTCTTTAAATTTTAAGTATTTTAACCTTTTAATTTATTTTCATAAATTCCATCCATGTTTGGTGTAATTAGTGTGCATAAATAATATCATAGCTATTGAAAAAAAATTAGAATTAAAAAATTTACAAAAATTAGAAGGCACGAAGCTTCCCGAATTTTTTAGTATTTCCAATTATTATTTTTCTTTTGTGTGCATAATTTCAGCAATCCTAAGGGTAATTAGTGTTTATAAATAATATCAAAGCAATTCGAAATGGAAAAAAAAATTTAAAAATTCCAAAAAATGGGAAATTTAACATGTTTCGTACCTTTCTCAAATTTTAAGTATTTTCAAGTTTTAATTTTTTTATGCATAATTTCCATTAATCTTAAGTGTAACTAGTATTTTAAATAATATTATATCTATTCAAGTAGAATTAAAAAAAAAATTCACAAAAGTTGGAGGGTACATATCTCACATTCTTAGTATCCTCCTTATTTTTTATTTCTCCATATTTTCAAGTTTTAAGGTTTTTTTTTTTTTTTTTTTTGGTATTATTTCCAACAATTCCAAGTGTAATTAGTGTTTTTAAACAGTATTGTAGCTATTGGAAGTGGATTTTTTTTAAAAAAAATTCCAAAAAATGGAAGTTAGTATTTGTTGTTTCCTAAACTCATTTCGACATCGAACCTTGCATTTTCTTCAAATTGATTGAGATATATGGGAACTAGGTTGGAATGGTTCAACTCATTGAGGGGGCCAAATGTCCTATGACGGTCCAAAAGGCAATTTTCACTTATTGAGTTAGAGTCTAGACCGGTCAAGGATTGATTGAATTGATAGAGCAATTGGTGGAGCTCCTGTGGCCTAACAATCACCTACAATTCCCTAGTGGCTAGTAGCAAATTTGACTAGTTGAATGATCCGTTGGCCCCAAATTTTCCAACAAGTTTAGGCTTTTAACTATTGTTTAAAGGCTCTAAACTTCTTATATTGATGAGAAGCTATGTGTTTGAGTGCATTTTGCTTCAAAACTTACATTTCAACTTAGGGCACCTCTTAGTTATAGTTTCTTTGCATCAATTTAAGCCAAAACTACAAACTAGGATCTTATTATGTTTCATTTATATATCTTGTGAGAATTTCAAAGTATGATCACTAGGGGACTCAAGAGTATGGTATCTTTTTAGAGGGTTCATTAGAATCATAATCCAAGGAATATAGTATGGAGACTTTGGTTTTAAAAGTCTTATGGTCGTAAAGGATCCCTTGAAACCACAATCCAAGGGCAAAACTTGAAGGCTTGGGTTGGAAGTATTGTTAGTGGAACTCTTAATGTTGAAGTTTGAAGTGAGTGGATGTAAGATTGCATTAAGCTACTATAAAAGCTCATGTTTGCATTTCTCCATTCGTTATCTCTATTTACTTCTATATGTAATTGCTCCCCCATTATATTTGCTTTCTTAGTAATTAAATTGTCTCTTGCATTCATCCTAGTTCTTATTTATTAAAACTATAAAAAGAGACCATCACCTAGTTCGTCCACTCTCTTAGATGATTACCTTACATTAATTAATACATAGCCCTAACCATAAGTTTAGAAACATGAGAAACATCATTCCATCATAGTATGTTTGAACCACAACATCCCAAATGACATGAGTTATAGAAAGCTAGAGAAAAATGACACTATCATTTGAAGTCATTGAATTCAGAAGTCATGAAATCAACATGACATTATCTTTTTCTCAAGTAAAGAAGAAGGATCAGAAGTTTATTAAAAGTTATTTGTGCATATTAAGGTTTTGAAAACTGCACTAAATAGACTAGACTATTGACCTCTCCAATTTGATTGGCTTAGTTGAATAGCTTATGAATTAGACTGCTGTTGAATTGTTTGAACTGGGCAGATTGGTTAGTTCTCTAAGAATCAACAAGTTTATTTGACCCAAAATGGTAATGGGTAGTTGCAACTTTTGGTCCAATAATGCTAGCAACCTACCATTGCGCCAACTAGTTAGGCTTATACTTGTTGTGATGTGTTTGTACAACCTTTTAGCTTCATATTCTCATACATGGGATTGCTTATAAGGTGCAAAAAAAGAATTTTTGCTTTAGGAAGACTCAAGACCACAAAATAATTGAATCATTAAGCTATGAGATCACTTTATTAGTTATTGCTATAAAATAATACACACATACATACATGTGGCTCAATGATAAGTATAAGTTATTATATATATAACTTATACATATAAACAAACATAGATATTTACCTTCACATTTAATTTTATAATGATAAGTATGACAATAATATAAGTTAAATACTATAATATATTTTTAAAAAAATTATAAAATAATAAGATATATAACTTTTGAAATATAGATAAAATTAAAAATTATAATTTTCCTACATTGATCTAACCATTAAACCATCAATGAATAATGTTTCTAGTTCAATCATTGATATGAATTTGAAATATGACCGTTACAAATAATTATTTCGTAACACAAAAGATCAAATAAAATTTAATCTAAAAGATAATATAAAAATCATAAGGATGAAAATCTCTAAACATACTTGAGAGTGTTTTACTTAGGTTGGCAATTTTAGGGCAAAAACTTCTAAGTATTCTCCCAACTTGGGTCTATTAAATCCTTTCGCGAACTACTTATTGTAAGTGTTTTTAGGTTAAGATATGTAGTTGAGGTTGTGATATGGATGAAATTAAATTAACCAAAAATTTCAAATTAATGAAAATCTTTTAAAAATGGTTTTGGAAGACTTGGACAAACAATTTTTAGGCTAAGTATTTTTGTGCCATGTTCCAAGATTGATCCAAATTTATGTAGGATCAATTCATTTGTTGTTGAATCATTTTTCAGTTACTAGATCAATGATTCTTCAACTTATTTAAACAAATGTTTCTATTTTAAGGTGTGAAGAATACCAATAACCGTTTTTCTTACTCCCTTTGAGTGCCCTCTCACTCTTTCTCTTCAATCCAAATTGGAAGTGTTTGGTTGCCAAGAAAATCTTCTTTACTTCGATTTCTAAATTAGAGTTTTGATTAAGTTTTTTGAAAAATGGTCAATTAATTTTTTCCATTCATCTCTTTTGTTCTTGTTGATTTGGGTTTGAATAAAACCATATTTTCTTCTTATGTGAATTCAAGAAAAAACTAAGATCGAGTTTGATGTGAAGTCCAAGTGTGTTTAAGAAGAAAAATGTTTGAAGTTGAAGTTGAAAGATGTTCATCAAGTAGTCAGAGAATGATTTGTAGACTTGAATTAGGTAAAACTTTATACTAAGTTTTTCTTCATAATAAATGCTCTTGATTACTTGTGGACCAATGATTTTTTATCTCTATTGATATTTTTTTCCATTAAATCTTGGTGGCGTTACTTTATTCTTTCTATCTTTTCATTAGTTAATTTTCTATATATTTATCTTTACTAAAAAAAATTACCATAATTTAATGAGTATATTTATAAAGAATTTGAGCTAAAGTTTCATTGTATATTCCTTGAAATAGTTTGGTAATTTCCAGCTTTGATTTTATTGGAAGTAAAGAATATTTAAGATTGTAAATTCTTACATGTGATTTAGTCTTACTATAAAAAAGAATTGATATAAAAAAATAAAAACAAAAAATTCTAAATAATGTTTTAGGTATAATCCATAGTGAAGATTCATCCGCAACATTGTTCACACCTGTCAACCGCCAGTTTTAATATGCCTTGCTGGAATAGGAATTTCCAGGTTAAGAAATGCAACCGAATCCATTTTCGATCTTTGTGGTCGATGAGCTTCATAGGTTGATACGAGCCTGTGCCTTGGCCAACCCGAATCAGTATCAAGTCCCATTTTAAACTAGCCTCCAACTGGATTCAGTTTTTGTGTGAAAAAAGTTCACACAAAATTTCCCTTAATGCCAACCAAAGTTGGCACTTAGGACGGGGTGCAGGAAAATGCATTCCTTGATTGAAGCCCGAACCAAATATGACAAATAGCCGATGAATTATGGCACCACAGCTTCTTGTAATCATC